>NC_031771.1:31499650-31704034 GCF_001522545.3 Parus major
TTCTCTACAAAGACTGATGAAAAGACTCTAACAAAAATTGAGACTTTTTTTTTTTACCACCAAAGTTCTAAAGTTATTTGTTTCTATGTTATCATGTCATGTGTACAAAGAAATGATCAAAATGTAAAAGATGAAGGGGTTTTCTGGAAATTTACTCTAGTGTTCTTATTCTCGCAGTTTGTTAATAAACTGTCTTTATTCCTTTTAAGTTTTAAGCCTGTTTTGCTCTTGTTTTAATCCATATCTCACAACAAGAAATAAGTAATTTCTTTAGTTACTGGTTTAAAACCATGACAGGCTGGAGTCCCACAGATCTTTTCTTGTTTACTTCACCTTAAAAACATTCAAGAGATGTATATCAAGTACCACTGAACATCCAAGTAACATTTGCACAGCACTCTAGACTGCCCATGCTGAAGGGCAGCTATTCCTCTTCCACCTACTGGCATATCGCCCATGACAGCTGTTCCTTACAGCAGTAACACTCTGTACTAGTTATGCATCAGCACTCAGTTTCCCACTTCTGTCACTTAGGTAACAGTGCTCCCCTTCTCAAAAAACCAAAACAACACACAAACAAAATCCCAAACTCCTTTCACAATGGCTATGACAAAACACAAAAAAATTATTTGAAGTAATAACTTGTAAAAATAAAAAATGGCCGCGTACTGGGATAAATTTAATTCACAAGTATATTTGTACCAATTTAGCTCTACCCTAATCAGTGGTCATACTGCACTTCTCCTCTAAAAGGCAGCAAACAAGGTCCTGGGCAGAGCTGTCACCTGGAAAGCCCCAAGCAAGCTTGGGGAAGGGTACTGAGGGAGGATGAAGTTCAACCATGGCAAACGCAAGGCCCTGCACCTGGGAAGGAAAAGCAAGATCACTCAGGCGCCATCTGCCTCGGGGGGAGCTCTTTGGAGAAGTCCCTGGGGCTGCCAAGCTTTCTAAACCTCTTGGACATACCCAGGAGTTTACTGACCACCTTGAGCTTCTCCAGTCACCCCAGCCTTCATACACCCCACGCCTCAGGTTTCAGAGCTGACCAGCCCAGGAATTCCAGCCTTGGCAAAGCCTGCAGCATGCTCTGTTATCCTGTTCAAGAACTAAACCAAATTTCTGAATTAAATTCATTCTGGGGAGAGGACCATTAGAGACCTCTACAATCCAAATTTTATGATCAACATACTTCCCCTTTTTTTCCCCTCAAAATGATTTACAACAGAATTGAGTAACATGAATAAAACTAACCTGGTGCTTTCGATTTTATCATCAAGAACACAACTGATACGATTGATATAAAACAACATCCAAAAGCATGCAATACCCTAAAATGACCTTTAGAAAACATAAAGGAAACAGAAGTGTGTTACTTTGAATAAACCGTATTATAATGTATTTAAAGTATTACAGAGCTTGTCTTTCAATAAGTAATTTACAGAAAACATTAAAGTCTTTGTTTAAAAGCAACATGTTAAAAAAAAAATGAATGTATATAATATAAATAAGATTCACTAGAAAAGGAGATTGCTCCCTGAAAGCACTGTGGCAAAAAAGATGCCATCACAACAATTTAAATTGTATTCTTCACAAACACTGCACCTCTAAAAGTTCATTTTTCTTTTTTGCAATACTTTCCTCATTAGCTTTTATATGCTGGCTATCTAGCACATTTTAAAAACATAGAAAAAAATATATGTGGAGTCTTGAGTTGATTTTAAAATCAATAGAGGCCTTTGGCATCAGTGAAGATGAACACTCTGAGAAAGAGCCAAGCCTTTATCTTCAATTCAACACTGAAAATTTCTAACAGAAGTTACTTTTGGTCAGTGCTGACATATTCTGGGCAGCAAGACAGCATTACTTGAAGAAGCACTGCTGCCATCATGTCATGTACACCAGAGAGGCAGAAGCTGGACAGAACATAGACAGCGGCAACCAGTGTTTGGGACCTGGTTATACCAAAAGCCCTGAAACACATCAATATATTAAATTATCCCAAAAATATACATTCTATTTGTGTTTTAATAGCTCTCTATAATACTTACTTTCCTTTATAAAAAATGTGTTTTCTTCTGAGAGCACTTGCATCCAAACAGGAGTTCAATTTTCATAGGATCCAAATTGAAGTGTAGGGAATGCAGCTCTCCCAGAAAAATCAATATTCAGTCACCAGGATGCTTAGCTTTACATTGGGCTGAATGCAATATGAGCTGGGCAAAAGTGCACAACTTGCAAGTTTGCAGGAATATATGTGTAGGTCAGAGATTTGTTCAGTACAGACTTCATAAACTTGAGCATATTTAATAAAAGTAATACTGCTTTGTTTAAAGTGCTTTATATGTATTAGAAAGCCTTCTTTGTTTAGAAGATGATGTTTTTAAAATTTTTCTTCATGCTCTGTACATATTTTAACTATTTTTCCTTATTAGTAAGGGCATTTCCTCCTTCAGTTTACTCCAAAAACACTCTTCACAAGGCTTCTGAAATCCTCAATAAATTATTTTACAGCATTTCTGATACAGAATTCAACCTCAAAGATCCAGTCCAGAAAACAATGCCCAGAGTCACATTGATTGTTCTTTAACTCCCCTCTCCAACAATAATCTTCAGTTTTCTATACTGAAACATACACAAACTCCAGACTGTGTTCCTGTGTGCTCAGTAGGAACTCAGTAGACTGCAATCTCCAGTAGTAGGGAAAATAGAAGCAACAGCTTAACTAGCATTCAAAGGGATGACAAGATTTTCTGCATAATTACACTGGTGCCAATCTCCACTATACTCAGAATTAACAATATTCCCCACAGGGGAGGGAGGGTGCAATTCAGTGAAAAATTTACAGGATTTAAAACATCTGCATTACTCAATATACTGGTTCCTATGAAGAAGACTAGGAAGATGCACACAACCTTGGGAGGGAAGAGGGGGGTTGCGGAAGGCTTTCCAATTTTTGTCATCATGTTTTTCTCCACCCACTATTTTACTTGGCTTTCTTGCCTATGCCAATTGTTTAAAAGTTACATTTTGTGACTAAAATCACTAATTTAGCAGAAAAATTATGCTATAGCTATCAACAGTAAAATCACTATATATATTTATAATTCAGAATACTCTTTCTGGCCCAGAGGATAATAAAATTATTTTCATGTTCCACATACTGGATGGAAGCAAGCTTATTTACACAAATAGATATATGTATTATTTGTTACACAAGAATTTTCAAATATTCCCTTAAACAGTATTATGTTATTTTCCTGTAAAGGTAAAACCAAGTAGATCATATAAGTACAAGACAGTTTCTGCTAATGAAGACTAGGAAAGGCCTCCTAGATCATGAACATAATTTCTGTGCTGGAAAAGTCAATCATAATAAATTCTCAAGATTTTTGAAGACTCTTGTGGAGAAAGAAGTTGAGCTTCTTTTTTTTCTCCTACTCCCATCAAGGTATGGACAAAAATAATTTCCTCTTACAACTAGATTGTACCCTAAATTGTAGCCCAATTTCATTGTCTCCTAACAGAGTTATCTTCATCTTCATTGTCTACTTCCTTCTCTCTTTTCCTTTTATTTTACCCTTCTGCATATTAACAAAGAGCAATGGCATGCCTAGATAGGCTCAATTTTGCTAAAATGAGTAAAACCAAAAAATTCTGTGTCCTAAGATGCCTTCAGAAATGGTGGATGACAAACAGCTTTGACTGCAATTTCAAGACTGTACACATTACTGCAAAGACTTACCTTCTGCTTCTGGCATTAGTATTTCAATATTTTCTAGCTGAATTTTATATTGTTAAATTGGTAATATAGTCCTTTTTCTAAACACCAGTGATCTGCAAACCTAATAGCCATTCTGGAGACCAAGTGCCTTGTGCAAGGAATAAATGCCCTGCAACCTATCCCATTTTTCAGCTCAGGTCATCTACAAAGAAAGGCAAGACCCAAAGTCACTACAAGACTAGAGTAGCTGAACAGACACCGTAACAGACCTCCTTAGTCTTTGTGAGTATGTCTCTGCATTAACTTACCTAGAGAATCTATCACACACATACAGCCTACGATGCAAGGGATTAGAGAGCAACACTGCAGAAAGAGACCTGGGGGTCTCAGTCAGTGACAAGTTGAATGGGATTTAGCTGTTCCCTGGCAGCCAGGAGGGCCAGCCGTGTCCTGGGGGGCATCAGGCACAGCATGGCCAGCTGGGAAAGGGAGGGGATTGTCCTGCTCTGCTCTGCACTGGTGAAGCCTTGCCTCGAGTCCTGGGGGCAGTTTTGAGTGCCACAATATAAAGATACCAAGCTGTTAGAGAGCCAAGAGGAGGGCAACAAAGATGGTGAAGGGCCTTGAGGGGAAGCTGTATGAGAAGCATCTGAGATAACTTTGTCCGTTCAGCCTGGAGAAGACTGAGGGAAGACCTCATTGCAGTTACAACTTTGTCACAAACAGAAGCCAGACGGACAGGCACTGATCTTTTCTCTGTGGTGACCAGTGACAGGACCCAACCTGATGCTGTCTCAGGGAAGGTTTAGGTTGGATACAAGGACAAGACTCTTCACCCAGAGGGTGGTTGGGCACTGATCAGGCTTCCTAGGGACGTGATTACAGCACCAAGCCTGATAAAGCTCGAGTTTTTGGACAAGGCTCTCAGGTACATGATGTGACTCTTGGGACTGTCTTGTGCAGGGTCAGGAGTGGGATTCTTATGATCCTTGTGTGTCA
Organism: Parus major; assembly: GCF_001522545.3. NCBI lineage: Eukaryota > Metazoa > Chordata > Aves > Passeriformes > Paridae > Parus > Parus major. Next base: position 31,504,371 of record NC_031771.1, read on the forward strand.
CTTCTAGCTCAGGATATTCTGTGATTCAAATTTCTCAAAAATTAGACTGAAGCATGAAACACTTCCCAATGCTACTGATTTTTAATTAGCAATCCAAGACTGAACTTTTTTTTTTCCTTGTGGCTCTTCTAAATCCCTGGGGCAAAGTTGATTATCCCAAATGGATTTTTCACAGTAATGCTAAATTGAGCATCCCAAATTTGTAGTACACTAATTTAGCTCAATTTGATAAGTGTTTTCGATCAGCAAGCCTCAAAGTGCTTGAAGGGGAAGAACAGGGCTACTCAACATGAGTTTAACTCTGTAGGTTTCAGATTCGAGAACAATTCATGAGTTGAATTTCTCCTGTCAGGGTTATTGCTCTTTTGCAAGAAATGGCATCACTAACAGGAGTGAAGGGAACATGAAAGCTAGTCCAGATCAAACTACAAATACACATAGTCTGTAACACTATGTCTGGGGACAAGAGAGGTCTCAGCACAAAGCCCAGAAATTAATCTCTCACACCTCTAATTTCTTCTCTTTCTCACCACAAAGGAAAAATAAGCAAGTTGATCAGGGATTAAATTAGTCTGTTCCAAAGGCCCTTTCCCAAGGCCTACACCAAACATGATTTATCATGAATGGTTGAATAAAAATCTAGCAACTTACACACAAAAGATGGATTCAACATTTAGGGCCCTGATTTCAGCTGCAGCCTGAAGATCTGCTTGAAGAAAAAAGAAAACAACCAAAACCAAAAAACAGAACAAACCAACTACCTAATACTCAAAACACTAAAACACTCAAGAATAATTTCTGTCCAAAGCAAATGCAGCTCTAATTTACATCGGAAGCTTTTGCACTCTGAACGTCACATAGTCAACAAACCTTGCTACTACCTACTGTTTTTTAAGGTGACCCAGTGCTCCAGAAGTGTACTTTGAATGCTACAGATGCTGTCCTTGTAAGCCCCTCAGATGTCTCATGTGCCAAAGCTGCTATTTGAAAATCAGAGTCACCTTTTAGTAGTTACATTTTACTATTCACTTGCTATGGCAGAGTTAGTAACAACAAAAAAACCAAACAAAAAAACAAGCATAATGTTACATCATACATTTTGCTTTAAATTCTTTCTAAAACTTGGTCTGAACCAAATTATGTCATCTTCAGGAGACTTTCAGCTTGTGCTCTGAAAATAATACATACACAGGACATTATGGAAGGCATGAAGGTGGGAAGAATCATACTGCAAGGCCTTAGGACTGGCTTCTGTAAGTAATTCATTATCTTGGGTAACTCTAAGAGTTCTTTCTTCACAGTGATTGCCAGGTTTGTTACATAGTGAGGAATCTCTTGCTGAAGAGGAGATTTTGAGCAACTTGTCTTAAATATATAAAAACCCCACACCTAGATATCCACAGACTTAGATGGTGTACCCACCCCAACTAAAATAAAAATTGGCATTTTTCCTCTATATTTCACTGTAGTTGATACTTTTCTCCCTACATGTATCTTTGTGGAATAACAAATTCCTCTCTGATGACTCAGGCACATTTAGGAAGATTGAGCCTTCATTACCTAATAGAATATACAGGCATAGCAAAAGAGCATCACAGTTCATCTGATAGCTACCCTGGCTATTTCTCTTTTATACTCCTTTTAAACAGCCCTACTTGCTGTCAATATAAGGAAAAAGAGCAGTGTTGCACAACAAACTTGGTTCTTTTTACTTGCGTTCAAAGTTATGTTCATTAAAAGAAGTTTACAATTATTCAGTGATGGCAGCATTCTGAACTTCCATCACTCTTCTCCCCAAGCATGCACGTACAGAACAGTACATAACAAAGATCGACATTTATGCACAGCACACAAAAAAGCAGGAGGGGTTTTTGTTTTTAAGATGACACTACACTTTATCACTTCCAGAAGTGGTGAGAAAGCAATTTTCCAAGTCTTTGACTTGCTTTCATTGTCAGGAAGGATACTGAGTCTGGGGCCAGGGGGTTACTCAAAAACAGTGAAGAACTCAGGGATGGGCAACTATGAAAGCCCTTGAATTCTGAGGACAGCTGTGTCAGCCAACCTGCAACACAGGCTTGTCGGTATTCATTATGGTGTTCCCACAGCAAAAAGGAGCTTAAATGCTCATTAAACCTGGAACTCTTCCAGACATTAAAGCAGTATGCTGACTTGTCTAGCCTTTCAGATATGCCCACAGCATACCACCCTCTGGTTTTTTATGAGTATATCACCTCTTCACTGAAAAGTCCCACATCTAGGCCACTTCCTTAACTTTTAAAAAAATAAATAGCATCTGTTATGTTATTAGTACTCCTGGTTACTCACACATAAATATATGTGACACAAGAATTAAAAAATCTTTATGACAGCACTGCTTGATCATTTAAACACAGATGTTCTCCAAGGACAGTTCTTCATTCTGACTGATCTTATGATAGTAGCTTGCAATAATTTCCAGCAGCTAAATTGCTAAGGAAGACAGGTAAAATTCATTCAGTGCTTTCTCAATATTCCTTAGTCATATAAGCAATTGGTGTTTTACCCTATTCACCCAGCATGACAGTAAATGAAAGGAGATTGCAGTCAGATTCTCCAATCTGCTCCTGCCGTGCTGCATCAATACGCTGCGACTTACCCTCGGCAGAGAGCCAAGCCTCACTCCAGTTCTAAATAACATTGCTCCCCCTCGGTTTAGAGGTTACTATTTCCTGAATAAATCCCTCCACTCTATAATAAAAAACAATGTCTTCTATTTCATCTTATTCAGGGTTTATTTTCTTAGAACTTAACAACAAAACTCACCAACTGTAATCTGCCTTCCTATGCTTTATGTGATTTTTGATAGCAAACATTTACAAATAGACAAGTAACTAAACTCAAAAAGCAGATACAGGAGAAAGTTTCCTAAATCAGTATTTGACTGATTAATTTGAACCACTTACCAAATTTATAGGACACACGAGAATAACTCTCAGCAACTTAATCTGAGTTATTAGTTTACGGACTTGGGAAGGTGTTACAAAGCTCAAAGTGAAGCCTAAAACAAGAGAGGAATATACAGTAGGGAGAAACATCTGCAGTACTACTATTATAGTACTACTACTATAAAGTACTAGCCCTATTTTCTCCTAAAGAAGGCACAAAACTACCATGAACTTTGTTTTCTTCATTCAACTAAACATAACTTTAAAATAATACATGCAATACCATACTCTCCTCCCCAGCCCTTTAACATATTTCAGCAAACATATCCACCTGGCAGTCAGTTAAGATAATTATTCCTGCTGCCATCTCCTTATGCATTGCAATAGCTTCACGTGCTCCTTTTAACCTTCCCAGAAACACTTGAGATGTTCTGAACCTGGCTTGGAAATTAACACTTTCCAGGTTTTTGGTTTGTGTTGTATGTGCACCTGAATTAGTACACTTACATTCTGAGTCTCTAAAAGAAAACACAACTATTTGCAAGTGACAAACTCAAGTTCAGATTGTACAGAAACAGCATACATTTCTTGGGTAAGGATTTTTGACAAATTAAAGTACAACCATATGATAAAGCATGGATATAAAATTCAGACACCTTTGGTTTGCTTTTTTTATTGGTGGTAGCTTCATTGCACTCACAATCAAGCATGAAATTTAGACAGTATGCAGGATAATGTCACAAACCAGTATTTACAAGTGAAGGAATGGCACTGATAACTGAGCCCCCATTTGTTCTGGCCATTTTCTCAGTCTATAGTACATCTACCTGGCAGGTTGCTGAGCTAGAAGAAGTAGCTTTATTAAGTCAGGTTAATATTTGACATGAAACTGAAGATTCCTCCCCCACCACAGAACTCACAGAAATATCCATACATATGTGCCAACACAGATTCAAAGTAATCTAATAACTTTTTTTAAAACCAGATGTCTATTTTTAAAACAAAGGTGTGAGGAACATTAGTGGGATTGGTTGGCAGCATATACAATGAGCTGTGGAATTCTAAAGAAACAGAACTGAAAAATGCATATTGAATAACTAAAATAGATTTCTCTAAGTTCACTTTTTTACTCAGTAAAACTTTTTTACTCAGTGTTATAAAACAATGAAAACAGTGCAATAACTGTATTACACTGTCCTTGAAGACGCTGTACATTGTAGCAGAGCCATAATACAAACAATGAAATGGCAGTTAACAGAACTGATAGGCAATTGAAATAGAAATTAATTTCTATATATTTGTATTTATATATCATAAACTATAGCAGCCTGTCAGAAGTTGGTCACTGGTATTTGTTGTTTTCTTCTCTACATTTGCCTACGTTAGTTTTGCCTACATTGACTACATTCTTTACCTTTTACATCTCTTTTATAACTGCATAAGGAATTTTACCTGTGCTCATTGCTTTATTCATAAAAATGGTGTTCTTTTGTGCAAACAAACCACAAATTAAAGGTATCACACAGTGTCCATTCAGGTGGGTTAGTGACATGAAATGTGCCATTGTACTGTATTGGAAGCCTTTACAGAAAAGTCTTCATTCTGAACTGGTATTAAAAGGACCCAGAGCTTAAGGAGAACCAGATTAATGGGACTTCATTTCTCTGTGTGGAGACAAATCCATGCCCAGCTGCCCTATGTCCTTCTGCAGATTCTCCTGTAAGAATCACAGAGGTCCAATGCAAGCTTGTTTGAGAGTAAGCATCATAAAATTTTCTCAAGCTACAAGAACTTGAAAATCAAATTCCAGCAATTGTATATCAGACAATTTTCCACTCAGATACCTCCCATTCTTCTCCTCAATACCCAGTATTTTCTGTTGCACAGTAGTTTTAATGTGTCACTAATAACTTTTATAAACACGTTTATATAGTGCATGAGTTCAACTCCTCTAAGCTCTTTTAGCAGTGACCAGTTATTTACTTGTTTTTTTTCATTTTATGACCAGCAACACATTTGCCAGATCGTCTTAATTAAGGGTTATTTTGCATATGCTAATATGCTTTTACAACAATAAATGAGAATACTGTACCTGGGATCTGGGTCCCTCTCCACACTTGGAACAAGCACTGTGCCTTTCCCCACACCACTACAGAGCAGGGCAATGACAAGTTGAGCATTTAGAGATCAGAAGCTGCATCAGTGGATAGAGTCTCCCGGCTGACAGAGTCAGAACAAAGGCAGAAAAATAGCTTCTCAGATATATGGTTTCCTTTCATACAGCAACAGTTTTGCTAGTGGCAAAATAACTTCCTACAACTATGCCTAGATCATCTGCAGACAACCACTTTATTTCAGCAATTCATGCAGAGGGAATGGGCAATTTTTAGGAAGAGGAAAATTGTAACCAATTGCTATGATGCTTTAGGGACTATTCCTCAGGAATAACAGGTCACAGAATGTAGCTAGAGACAGCAATGAGTTTCAGATATCTCTATAGCAACTACATTTATTTTTTAAAAAAAGAGAAGTAAAACCTTTCTGCATCATATAAATAGCAGTGTCTGTCTCGTGCAGTCAGATTTTTGTGTTGACTGCTGCATGCATATCACTGCTGCTTCTTTAAAACTCCTGCTTGCATTTTCTGCCTACAAAGAAAAATGGTGTCTGGCTACAGGGGCAAATTAAGTTTTTGCACTAGTCTCCATATATTAGTAATGTTTCTGCTATGTGCAAAGAAACAGTCATTTAAATATAACTTATAAAACATGACTGTTTTATAAATTGGAAAAGAGAATTCTTTTCTAAAAAATATTATAGCAGAATATAGTGAATAACAGATATCTGCGTAAATACAACAGCACTCAATTGAATCAAACTCCGATTCTCTTATTTCCCCAGCTGACTGAATAGTGGAGTATTTATTTTCTCACCTAAAATATAATATGTTAGAACCAAACCCCCACTTTAGTAGTGCTGGGTTTTTTTCCTAGTTCACACAGACCTAAATTTGTAAACCCTTTCACGAAGGAAACTTACAGGAAATTGCATTTATGCCAAAACAAATAATATGAATTATAAGCAGCTTTTCTACCTCCATACTGATGGAGATAGGATGTTTCCAGAGCTCAGCCTCACCTAAAGATCACCTTGTCAAGCAGTGACTTTAGAACCTGCAAGTATGGAAGCTGTAAAGTGTAAGCTAAGCTGGCAGCTGAATTTCCAGGGAAGCGCCACATCACTGTGAAGTAGGAACCAGCACACGGAGCAACACTCAAGGCAGATCAATATATTGTACCGATCTGCAGGTCAAAAACTGTTTTCCCTTCCTGGCAACTCCTAGTAGAAATCTTTGATCAGAAACAGAAAAAAGAACAACAACTGCAGTTAAAGTCATGAGGGGGAAACAAAAGAGATTTCAATCACAGGAGATTTATGACCAGCTGTTCAAACTAGGCTGTATTTCTGAGCACAGGTGATCCACAGAAGAAAAGGGCCCACTTTACAAAAACATAATGTGCTTTTAAAGAAGGCTGGATTGTACAGTTATGCCTACTGCACACTGCTGAGGAGATTCAGATCTTGCACACAGGCTTGCTGGCTAAACTCTGTAGCTGAACTGTCTGAAACTAGAGATTACGGCCATGGGCAGCAAATAACTTGATGGGTCTGATTCAGTTTTCTGATTTCGGAGTACAAAAGTGTTTTCAAAACTATCCTTGATGAGGAAATTCACACTCATATACACACACCAACCCCTCTTTGGATTTTTTTTTTTTGTTGTGGTTTGGCTTTTGTTGTGTTTTTTTTTTCATTCACATATTCATTTTTAAAATATATATCCACCTGTAAGCTTTGGGTTCAGCTACTTTGATCATCCCTGAGTACTGTACCATTTCATTGCAAAATGGAAGAATATGATCCAGGACAGATGACCTATTTAAAGAAGTATTCATTAGTAACAACATTCCTTTTAGAAATTACTAAAAAAATATTAACAACATTTTCAGCATATATACCTTTGTTCTAAAGAAACAAACAAACAAACAAAATTGGTTAGAATTTTGCAATAGAGAAACATACAATAACTTAAGAACAGATTTCAAATGGACATACCCAGAGTATTTTAAAAGTTCAGTTCCATTTTGAAAAGCATTGGCATTGGCTGAGAGTTCATCACATCCTCATAATTTATTACATCTCTGGGAGTTTTGAAGTCTATTCTAGATAGCTAAAATAGGTCCATAAGCCCCTAACTCAAAAGGAATTTTTTCTTCTAGTAGCCATTCTGCCCTGGAAAGAGCTGGAATAAAAAGCACAAATAGACTGTCGTCGTTGCCTTGTATGGCTCTACAAGGTTTTACAAATATAGATGCATCTGAATAAACTACTTTGTAGTTAAGCTAGATGACTTTTCAGTCTATTTTTTGAACTACTTGTAGGTCACGTTTTGAAGCAAGCAAAGTAAAAAGGTAACTATTGAACAAGCAAATTCAATCTGTCAGATTTTGAAGAAATCAGTGAACCACTCAAGTTCTGGAGAAACTGTATTTTTTTAATTTAAAAAATGCTTAAATATTTTGTCACCTTTCAATATGATTCTACACAGCAGCGTATTTGTAATATATTCTCAGAGCTGTATGAAGTACAGAAGGAATGGAGACACCATTTTCAAAAACCGAACAATCTGCATTCAGATGAGTATTTTTTAATTTTCCAATAAAATTAAGCCTCAAGAAATTTGGTTTGAAGGATGACCATTCTTATTTCTTTTAATCTCTGATGCTTTTAGGAGGCTGAGCTTCCCATAAGAAGTTTCTTTCCTTTGGATTTTTTGGGGGGTTTTTGTGTTTTTTCCCTAGGTTTTTTGGTTAATTTCAGGTTCATTTGTTTGTTTTTATACACTTCCATACATAGGATGTTGCTTCACAGCACAAGACATTTCTGTTTAGCAAGACAGATTGTTTGTGATGGGTAATCAATACTACTGTCTTAAACCATTCCAAATGCTGTTTTCAGGCCTCAGATTGATGTTTCCACAGTTACTTTAATTCAGTAATTATCAGTGGAATTCCTTTTTACCATTATTTCTTATGCGGCCCTGAAAGTGGTAAAGACTATAAAGCTGTAAAAGGAAAAAACTATTTGCACTAAAAATTATTTTAAAAAATTAAATACTGGAAGCTATAATCCAACGAACATTGACATTAACCAGGAGATCCAGAACCAGGAGACCTGGATTTTTCCTCAGGGCATAATAATAGAGTAACAGAAAATAACCAATTAGGCTGCTAAAGGTACTCCAGTTTTTCTTCTGTTTATTCTAAAAGTGTGTATGTTTATAGAAAGAAGTTACTTCCAGCACTTAGTCCTTTTCACACTGGTATTCGTATTCCAGGCATTCCCTTCAGATTACTTTCCTCAAGTACTCCAGGCATAAAAATATTGTAGAGCAACAGAAGTCCTCTTCACAAGAAAAATTATAATCAGGAAACCAAATTTATCTTTTAATCATATAATAATTTGTACACCCATCTAGTTATTTTTAGCAAAAGTCACTAGGAATCTATCACTGCCAGTCTAGATATTATTAAAAACAAAGAAAAAAAACTCCTGTATTTGCTAAAAGAAATATAGTCACAATTCCTTTAAGAAAACTTTTTACAGCATGTAAAAAGCAATTACCTGAATGCTTAATTACTGTCTTAATCAGATTAATTTGCCTAATGTGTCTATTTTGCTTAGCTTTGTATATCTTGCAGTTCAAGATCAGGAGTCTATTAAGTAGAGCAAAGGAAAAACATTATTATTTTTGTAGTTTAGTCCATCACTGGCTATTAAGCCCATGATAGCTATCAGAAAGGTGCTATGCGATAAGATAATCAGTTTGTTTTTCCAAAGAATTCAAGTAACACAAAGATAACAAAACCAAATTCATTATGCAAATATAATCACTGCCTTTGCCTCACCTTGGTGATCATTCTATCTCTAAAAACACAGGGAGAGTAGAGAAAAAAATATTTTACTCCTTTAAATGTTAGTAGTTTCTCAAAAATCACAACACTGACCCCACTTCAGCCATTTAATTTGTCAACATTGCTTGTCTGGACAATGCAACATTGGTTGTCTGGGCCACATCCAAAGCTGTTGCGGTCTTGGAGCTCCTGGGAACCACATTCTTGCATGGTGCCACTAGCCAGAAGAGAGCTTCCAGCTCCAGCTTCTCTAGGGCACTCTCACATTTACACAGCTCTACCCACTGCTAACTCTTCAGAGTTCTTTTCCATTTCTCCACCGTCTGTAGTGGTTTAACCAGAGCCAGCAACCAAATGTAACAGGTAGAAAACTTGTGGGTAGGCTGAGATTAAGACAGTTGATAGGGAAAGTAAGAGCTGCACACACAATCAAAGCAAAAGAAAGAATGAATTCACTGCTTCCCATGGCAGGCAGGTGTGAAGCCATCTCCAGGAGAGCATGTGTGATGGTGATTTAGAAAGACAAGCACCATCACTCCAAATATTCCACCCTTCCTCCTTCCCCCCCCACTTTATACATTGCATTATGCCATTTGGTCTGGAATATCCCTTTGGTCAGTTGGGGTCACCTGTCCTGGCTGTGTCTCCTCCCAGCCTCCCATGCACACCCACCTTCCTCACCAGCATGGCTGTACAAAAAGCAGAAAAGGCCTTGGCTCTGTGCAAGCCCTGCTCAGCAAGAACAAGAACATCTCTATGTTACCACCACTGTGTTCAGCACAAATCCAAAACACAGCCCCATACCAGCCACTGGGAAGAAAATTAACTCTACCCCAGCCAAAACCAGCACTCCATCTCAAAAATTTAGTCACATGCCATATCCTTTCCTCTGTTCATTTGAGCTCCACAGGTTCATGTTACTGACTGAAGCCTCCATTGATTTACCAATTATTAAACAGAAAAGCATTGAACTGCTCCCTCATTGAACCTGGAGGAAAGAACAGCTGCTCCAAGGAGTTCAGACCAAAACCATACCTGTAGTTAGCATGGAAGTGATTCAGCCTTGTGAGTTTAGTAATCAGCTTGGTTGAAGCAATAAGCATGAGGGTAAATAGTATTGTTAATTTACTTGCATAACAGTTCAGCCCTCCACTATTTTTACTTTTCTCCTATACATTCACACATTTGAAGTAATCTGAAAACACGATGTATTGCAGACTGTTATCAAAACTGAAATGTGACTGCATATGCACAACAGGTATGCACACTGGCAAGAGTCAAAGATGGAAGGATCACACTCATCTTTCTCACAGAAATGAAAATATATGATGTGATTTATCACCTAAGCTAGTTCAGTTTAAAGTATTCATAAAAACTCTCCTCAGACAGTTAAAAATCTGGAAATGTTTATAAGAATATTATGCTCAGAACTCCAAATAGTAAAAATATGAAGATCCAATATATTACTTTATGATTCTACTATCTGTTACACGGCATGTAATTGTAACTTGGATGCCCATGCAAGATGTGGCCATAGTTTGTACTCCTTATTCCCCTTAGTTTTATTAGACCTCCTTTCCTTAGAATTTCAGTGTTTGTGAAAGTGATACTTGACTTCCCCAGGGAAGATCTTAATAATGCTTCTACAGAGTTGGATTTTTGTACAAACTGTTCAGTTAATCTTTCTTATCACTTTGGCAGTAGCAAGCAGTAATGGAAACATATAGAATCACAAATCCTACTGCCTGGAAATTCTTTTCAAATACTGAACTCTTTTAATCACTTCTTTTAATAATGACCATATGCAACATAGGTGCACAAAGGTAAATACAATAGAAAAATAATTTGTGAACCCATTCTTGAGTAAATATTGATCAAAACGTGGTATTTGTTTATGAAAACTTTCTCTTGCAAGAATATTTTATTTCAAATAGTTATTGAAAGTACCACAACAAAAATTTGTATAGCATGGAGGAAAATACCAATAAAAAGTAAAATTGATATCCAGAATAATAGTAATTATTTTCTAGCACATATATGTTGCACATAAAATCTTGTACTGCAATCTTTCTATTTATTTAGGTCAACTTATATTCTAAGTTGATTATAATATTTTATATAGTGCCAGTATTAAAATTTCTTGTACTATATACAATGTGTTCTAGGATAAATTACACATTCATTTATTTTATAGCTATATGTAAGAAAATCGTAGACAGTGCATAATATGAGGTAATTTTCTGATTTTTAAGAACGTTTGATTAGGTAATCTTTCTCAAGTTTCATCTGTCAGTTTGGAAGGAAAATAGTATTTTATACCCCTTTTTGGTTGCTTTTTCTTAATGCCAAGATCCTTCCAAGGAATAAACTTTTAGAGAAGAGTGACTACTCTTTTTTTTAACCCTGTTCTTTTTCTGTTGAGTTATTTCATTAATATTTCATCTGAAGTTACTTTTTTGTATAGCAAAAGTCTACTCCTGAAGATGCCTTACAATATTTCTCCTGCCAGAAATTTAAGACAGATGATTTATTCTGTATCCTGTTTTTTAAGAATACCTGATTTCAGCATTTTTTTTAAAACTGGGCATTGTTTGCCTTCTGTTCACAAATTCAATTACCCTCCCTTGATATGGAATAGTCTTTTACATTATTTTATTTTGCAGTTTCAAGTTTTCTTCCTGATGGTTTTTGCTTGGCTTGTTTATTTAAATCTTCCTGCCATCTTTTTATGATGTGTCAGCAGGTCTTATTACAGGGGAAAAAAGAATCAACAAGTAAAAGTAGCCTCAGTTCCCACTTGGAATCAAGTTAAGCTGCAGATTTCTTGTTTTCCTGCCAAGACTAAAGCCTTCTGTAGGAGCTCAAACATAAGGGGCTCATTCCTCACTAGAACAGATGAAACGTCATCATTCTTGTATGGCATCAATTGCAAAGAGAGCTAAAAAAAGGCAGCTAAACAGTACGTGAGTAAATACTGGGTGACAGACAGATGCTGACACACTCAGCTAGGTTTTAATTTTCATATCCCAGAATAAGACTGGGAACATGACTATGTACAGATAGGTCCCAGAAGTCATTAATTCAGCCAATATCGACATTTGAAGATTTCACTCAAAACACTGATAATCTTATATGACACAAATAACAATTATCCTAAGATAATATGAAATGACCACTGTGAACAAGCACATTTTTGATAAGGGTGTCTTTCATATTGTCTAAAAATAACACTGATTTTGCGTTAACAGTAGGCCTAAGCATTTCAGCCCCCAGGCAATTCACTGCTTGCAGTTACAGCTAGACCTGCTCTTAAAAACATAAAGTGTACTCTTGCTCCTCATCACCACCTCAGAGGTCAAGCTATCTTTCAAACACTCTACCAGGAATAAATAGATCATCTTTCAACAAATTCTTTTCTATAATTGTCACTTATGCTGCACACATACTGAATTTCTGTCTTCTTTCTCATTTCCCAGGCTGCTCTTTCTATTCTCAGGTCCCACCTTATTTGGTTACAAGGACTTAGAAGTGAAGGTTAGACAAGATGTCCTGCTGAAGAGTTGAGTTGACCTAGAAGTACTGACTCAGCAAGTTTTCCTATCAACAATGATTTCTCAGTGATGTCAGTCTTCTTCTGGAGAAAGTGTTCTACTCTGAGCAAAACCTCTGACATCATATATTTATGTGAATTCCTCTGAGACACCACTTGCTGCCCACTCATTGACATGCTGGTAGAAATATGGAACTGGACTTCTAAAAACTGATTGAAAAACAGAAAGGGAGGCACTGTCATTTTGTATCTTGCTAGAATACAAAGATGTCACTAACAACTAAGCACATGTCTCCCTCTACTACTGCTTTGAAAGTTTAATAAAAGGTGAATTTTTGCTTTCCAAAGGCTTCTGCAAGATAAAAAAACCCAAAGAAATTGATCATGAAACAAACGATGTGATGATAAAAGACCATCACAATGGACATGGAAGCAATTTAGCAGAGCTGCTCCTGCTCCTGGGTGGATAAATGGAAAGTTGCAGCTGATGTATTTGTGTAGTTAAACCCAGCGTTTAGATCACAGCCAAAATTCTAAGACGAAGAAATGTACAAGACCATGAAAAACAGGTCTTATGTTGAGGTGCATTGAGGCAAAACCTTTATAAGAGTCTTCACTCAACCAGTTTCTTCAACACTGTAGATCTCAGGTGCTTAATTTTCTAGTACTTCTTATCGCTGTTGTAATGCTTAAGTGTTTTTCTCTCACCCAAACAGGTAATTTTGGAAGCAGGCTGTACAGAGAAACCACACAGAGAAAGAGAAACACTGAAATCCTGGACATTCATATAGTCTGAAAAATTTATCATGGAGGTGGTCACATCTGTAGGCTGGAATTTCTCACTTCAGTTTTCTTTTTTCAAAGCTTCATTGCTTCTGTTACCCCTTCTGCTACCTCTTCCTCTCATTTAATTTCTTTTATTCAAAGTGCCCTGTAAACTTGTTAATATTAGAAAGATATCTGCTACTGCCCAGATGCTGAACTTTCTGGTATGATGCTTCTTTTGCTCATTGTTGGCTCTGCTTTGTCTAGTTTGATTTTAAGTATTTATCAGACCTGCTATTATTACAGTACAGTAAGAACAGTGAAGATCCAAAAAGCAGTAAGATTTATGTACTCCTACCCAACTGACTGTGGGTACGGGAATTAACAACTAAATCAGACCCTGGGACTTTAAATAGAAAATGTGTAAGCGTTACTGGGAATCATATCTCCAAGACAGCCTTCTTATTCAGGACAGGTGACTCAGGCCATTTTCATTTTTATTTAATATACACACAGCTGAAACAAGGGTTGAATTGCAATGCCCTGCATCAAAATACAATGACTCCTGACACAGAAAAAGTAAGAGTCTTAAAGAAAATATTATAGTCTAAAGAAGTTGCCTACCATATTGTTAGTGTTTCCCTTCTTTGGGGTTTAACACAGAACAGAAGAAACTTTTAACTAAACATTTAATAAGAAACCTCTGTAAACTGTTCAGACACAGAACAGAATGCAGAAATACTTTATTATTATTATTATTATTATTATTATTATTGTTATTATTATTATTATTATTATTATTATTCTTTTCTGCATACATGTAATAATTGCATTTGGACAAGTAATGGTTCTAGGATTAGACTGTTAAAATTTCAATTATGTTAGCAATAAATTCTTGGGTTTATGTGAGGTGTGTCTCATTTCTGCCCACAGACAAAGTTTGGACTACAACAGTGATTGTTGCCATTTCTACCTACACAGTAGTTTGTGCCATATAAAATTATAGCCCCAAACACCCTCCTCATCTATAGGTATTTTATCTAAGAAACTTTTCCACAAACAAACTCACATTATACAAATATGTTTCTTTTCACACCTTCAATTAGAATAATGAAATCATAGAATCAGTAAGGCTAGAAAACATTTCTAGGATCATCAACTATATGCACACCAGAGACTATATGTACACCTAACACTTATAGGTCTTCATGGTCCTGGCCAGTTTTTTTCCTGGGGTCAGCTCCCACATTAAAGGCCCCAGAGTCCACTTCATCTCAGTCCTGGGTGGCAGTTATAGAGGAGTACCAGCTCCCAGCTCTACCATATGACTCATGGATCCCAACCCTGACCTGTGGACAGACCTCCTGTCTGCCTTATCACCACAAACCCAGCAGGAAGTCTCGGTTGTTACTTAGGCTCATCTCTGAGCTCTGGTCTGACCTGCTTGCTTGATCCAGGTCCTTGGCTGCCATGATATCAGCTCCCCACTCAGCTTCCCATCCCCTAGGGAGCAGACAGCCCCACTGCTCCCTGGCAGGGTGCATCAGTAATTAATCTCTTGCTAAAGACAGATATTGATTTTTTCAATCATTCTTTTGAAATTCTGTGACATACATATTAAGCCTTTTCACTGCACTAGGTCAAGGTGCCGACACCAGTCACATCAATCAGGCAGGTCAAAATGCAAATTTTCAGCCTAGAAAAATGTTGCTACTGGAGTTCCTAGTAGGTTGGTTTAGGGAACCGTCTTATTTAATATTTCCACTCATGGCCTTGGCTGGAGGAACAGATGTGTTAGAGTTTGATTAGTGGCACAGAGTTGACAGGGATACAAAGGAAAGCAGGAATATGCTGGGGAAAAATAAAAAAAAAAGACAACCTGAAAAACTGGAGTCGTACAAGCTGAAAGAGATCTAACACAACCAAACACAAGAATAGGAAGATACCAGCTTCTCATATGACCTTCTGCTATGAGCATAGATAATAACATCAGCTGAATATGAAAAAGGAGAGACTTTAATGGACTAGTCCAATGTCTGGTGGCCGCACAGCAATGTTATAGAATGTCTCTCCAAAAGAAAAATATGAACAAAAGTAGCCTGACTCTGTTGTGACCAGAGTGCATTAGATTAATTCCTGCAATTCATTCTCCATCTGAATTAAAACATAAGACTATTCTCATTACAGCACTGATGATCTTACGGTATATCCACTTTGAGATAGTTTTTTTTGCCACCAGAAAAACATTTAGCTCACGCCCCCCACTGATGGCATGACAGCACTAATCAAAACCAATGACAAAGCACATTCTTTATTAACAGTCATTTCTGTGGCTTCTTTGAGAAGTGGTAAGTTAGTCACTTTTCTATCCTGTCCTATGTTTACTAAACACAAGCTTAAGAGAGGAAGTTTCAAGGCCAACCTGAATTAGTGTTTTCCGGTCTGGCCATTTTTCCCCCCTCCCTTCATTTAGACCATCAATAGAACATTAGTTGTGAATGGCTGACTTGTTCCATTTCCAGCAGATACGCTCCAGACTTACTGCAAGCCTTTTCATTTTGAAAATGTTTTTGACACAACATTGCTATGTTACCATCTGCCTGAGTGACAAATCCCAGAAAATAGCTTCATTGGGACACTCTCTGTCCTTTAACATGCAATCTATGCTAAACTTCTAGAGGCAGTTTTAAATATCTTCAGCCCAAAACACTACAGCTTGCACTGTATGGAATACATTGAAAACTTATACTAGAATATACAGTAAGAGAAGGCAAATACAGAGAAAGGAAAGTGAAAAACAGATACAGCATTTAGTATTTATTAACTAGGAAAAAAAACCCAGACAGCCTACAATCCAAGCCACACTGTTTTCCCCATCTTGCAATGGTTGTCATAAAAAGCTGCAAGAAAGCAACAGGAATGAAAGAAGTGAGTCTTCTCCCTTGGAGGTGGGCTAGAAGTCTGAATGTTTTCTGTACTTCATAGTAAATGCTGAAAGAGCAAAGGTCCTTTACTGCCATCACCTGGCATAAATGAAACTAGAAAAATAAACTTTTCAAGCAATATAGTCAAAACTCATTATTATGTGCTGTTATGCAGTAGAATGACAATGTAGCCTGAGATTCTCATGAGAGTAGTCAGAGAAGCAGTGAAACTAGAAAACAATGTCTCTCAAGAGAAATATATAAACCTTCATTCTACATCTGCACAATAAAATCAAGCATGATCTCTGCAAACATAGATACCATTCCACAGCCCAGCAGGGCCAGGGCTTCCAGTCCTGGTGTGCTCACAGAAGGACCTGTAGAATTAAACCTGAAGTTACCAAGCTGATAAGAAAATAAAGTACAACTCCAGAATATTTTTGGATAAAGAATGTCAGAACGGAAAGCAGAATGGTCAGATGTATCAGACAGAAAGGCAGTGGTACTGTAAAATCTCCATTGGTTGATAATGGCAAAATTTAATTATCAGTTTTCTTTGTCTTCCACACTGACACTAAAATACATGCAGGTGGTATTTGGAGAGATGACACTAAATAGTATTCTAATCTACAAATATATGCAATTTGTCAGTTCTTCAGTAAATCCCATATAGAAATATATCTTACAGCTTGGTGTGACACACATTGCTACAGCTGAAACCAACTGTAAGGAATGCAAGAGACCACAATCACCAAATGTCCCTCATCCTCCACTGCATAATCATTCAGGATTAGGCTGAGCTGCTAAATATTGAAGATGCACTAAAAAACTAGTAACAGCTTCCCTACTTTAACACACCTCTCAAAGCATTTTTGGGTCAGAAATAAAGATTAATCCACCAACTTTGTACCACTTCTCAGAGACTTCCGTATCCACTTTTTTAACTCAATGCAGTGATTTAGTTCTAAATAATACCTAGATGGTATGTGGACCAGCTCTCTGTTGTTTGCTGTTCATATATATATAATTAAGGAGTTTTAAGACTCTCAAAATAACATGGAGAGAAACATCCATAATTCTTTCAATTAAGTTAGTGCTGTCAGGAGAGAACTATTTCCATAGTTTTTCTATAATAGCTTTTCACTGTAGTCTTTTCTTATTCAATAAGTAAATAAAAATGACACAAAAAATGTTGATAATGCATTTCAAAGTCTGAAAGAATGAAAATTCAGAAATGCTGCAAATTCGAAGAGTAGAAAACTCAAAATACTGATGTAATACAATAATTTAAATATTAGCAAGAGAGGAAAGATGCATAATAACTGTGACTTTTATATTTCTTGAACACCTAGCAAAAGCTGTCAGCTGAGGCTGTGATTTGAACAAGCAGTAAACAAGTTAGGGACCTGTATCCACTCAAGTTTTCTGGATGCAATACTAGTTAAAAACCTAGGCATAAAATTCCCTGGTATAGATACCTATGGCTCTTTAATAGAGATAACTATTCTTAATATGTTTGTCTCTTTTCAAATATAGTCAAAAACAGAAATGGACAACAAAAAATAAAAACTAAAGCAAAATGTACAGACTCAATTCAAGTTTTAATCAAATCCTTGTGCCCACATTTTGAAATTATTTCTTAGCTGTAACACCCATCTCAGATCAAAAATAACATGCCTCACAGACAGAAAACCCAGCATAATAAAGGTATTGTATGAGGGAAATGACAGTATGAAGTGTAAGAATAGAAAAGGAGCTCTGTGGAGCTGGAGTGCAAATGGTTCATGCTCTACACGAAGTGGCCAGTTCATGGCAGCACCCCTGAAATGGCACTCCTGTGAGCTGTGCCACACTGCAAAGTCACTGCTTGCACACACAAATATTTCCAAATGTTCAATTTGAACATTTACTTGGGAAAAAGCCATTTAACATCTTTTCCCACGACCAACTATCAAATACAGGAACGTGTCCCAAAAGAGAATCTGCAGTGAAGACAAATTTTGAAAATAAACTAAGATGCCAACATTAGCTATGAAAACCATCCCAAGCAGAAGCATCAGCATAACCACTAACTTCAGTTTTGCATGCGTCTCCTCAGCTTATAAAAGCAGCAAAGCACCTCAGGGAAGGATTTCAAAATGTGCTAAAAACTGCAGAAGCCCATATCCCACTGGAAGTCAGAGATTTGAGGAAGATTATTAAGATATTTAGATAGTGTTTTGTTGGTAGACCAACAGGGTAAAATTTCCGATCTTGGCTTTGTCACATATACGTAGAAGTGAAGAATCACAGAATAGTGCAGGCTGGAAGATACTTTTGGAAATCATCTCACCCAAGTCCCTGCTCAAAGCAGAGCCACTTCTGAAGTTAGACCAGGTTGCTCAGGTTCTTATCCAGACAAGATTTGGAAAGCTCCAAAGGTGAGTATTCTGCATGCTCTGCAGGTAACTTCTTTCACCTCTGGCAGGCCATACAATCTGACTATCGTCTGTAAACTGGAGTAAGAACACAACCTTACTTCAAGCAGTTTTACAAGAAAAAATTAAGTGCCTATGACACATTCATTGATTAGATCCACATAGACACATAATCAATGTGCCTAATTCTCATGCATTTAAATATATCTCTACTACTATTTCAGAACTTAGAAATATAATTTGAAAATGTCATGGATATCAAATACTTCTGTAAGACAATTCTGATTTAGAGATCCATTTTGTAACACTTTTGCATAGAACAATATTTGAAATTATAGGAGAAACTGGAATCACCTGCTTTATGAAGCTCTACAATACTTTATTATTTTTTTGAAAAAAGTAATAAAAACTTCTCGAGAGGAACTGTCCATTACCTTGTTTTTACACAGCACACTGAAGAACAAGCTTTTTCACTTTCCTGTCTTATTCCCATTTTAGTTCAGGCCTTTTAGAGCTGCTATAAAGCAAAATTGTAATAGTATCTTTTAATAAACCCATTCAGACTTTATAGGCAATTGTTTCTGCCACAGAGTGACCCTCCCTCAATTCAGGCACAGTTGCAGACTGCCAAGCAACAGCTTCCGTCTAAAACATTTCCTGATACATTTTCTGCAGATGAAGTTAATAGCCCTGAGTCCTTGCCTCAGGCCATCAGCCCACTTGATCAGTCATTAATCCCCTGAAATTGCCCAAAGCCTCAATTGTTATTGCTTAAACAGTCTAAATTAGGTTTTGAACAAACAGAGCAAATGAAGGTCAATGTCAGGAAACAGAATTCAGTAAAAATTAAAGAAAATTTTGGGAAGCATATAATAGGTCTGGATCAGTTCAAGGGTTACAAGGACTTGATCACAAGATTCTCTGGTTACTGAGGAGAAGACCAAAAGAACAGGGAGTTTGACTTCAATGGTATTTAGGTCAGATATTAATGGTATAAGTTCTCAATTCTTGCACAGGGTCAGGCCATAAAAGATGCCTGCCTGAAAACAAAATATAGTTGCACAATATTTTTAGTTACCTGGATGTAGATGATGCATTTCAAATACACTTTGTCACAGAATTCTCTCTAGACTTTCCAAAGAGAAAAAGAATTTTGAAGCTACCTTTATGATATATTTTGCTTGCCTCTCCCTTCCCATGACACAGAGACAAAGGAAAGCATATTGCTCTTCAATGTTACAAACTATATATGTAAATCCTTGTAAAATTTGTTGTTTCCTTCCCCTATTCATTCTCCAGCCCCATTAATTAGTCATTTCTATTGCCACTAAGCAGTTATAATCAACATTCCTAACCAAGAAACAAGAGCATTACTTGCCAGGTGTCTTTAGTTTAGTTCATTTTTCCAAATGGCATAGTCAGCTTACCATACCTGGCCCATAGAGGACTTCTGCAAAGGTGAATCCCCCACTTCTACAAAGCCAGTTGAGGTTGCACCACTAACACCATCTTCCCTCCCAGCTCCTGGGGAATTCATACATGAGTGGACATCGCAGCAGCATATGGGCTAGTGAGGCTTAATGAAGCAGAAACAGCTGAAACACAGTACAAATATTTAACACAAAAGCAAAAGTAGAGCACAACATTCATAAACCTAAGCTGAACAAGACTTCCCTGGTTACAGATTGTATTATGTACCTGAGCAGATCTTACAGAGAGTAACAGAGTAGAACTGCAGAAACTCAGAAACATTGATAATAAACTGGGGTTGCAGAAGTAAATATACAACATGAGACATCTGCAGGAAATGTCAATGTCATCATTTTATAGATCATTAAGTAACCAGTGAAACATGCAAGTTAGATTATGCTTAATAACTGGGTAAGTAGAACTTAATGAGGCCTCAGCTTTGTCACTTCAGCCCATACAAGGAAACTAACAGGACAAAGAGAACAGATCTTAACCTAAATTCAGTATTTCCCACATGTTCTGGAAATGCTGTGTGAGTAAACTTCCTTGCTTTTGCATGGTTTCTGCTAGAGCTTCTCCATGTTGCTACTGTACCAATAAAATAGTGTATTACACAAGTAGATCCACTGGCTACCACTACAAAGTAAGCAAAGATTAGGCTGAAAGGTTTGTCATTTTCTTTTAATCAATATATGATTTCAGTTAGTGATACCCACTTTCACAGCTTTCTAATGCAGTATAACAGCACAAGAACTGTGTGGGCTCTGGTCACATGTAATCTATACTGGAAAAACCAGCTCTTGTTATCTTTTGTGAGCCTCACAGACTGTGCCTGCCACAGAACTTGGCAGATAGCATACTTTTATCCTCATTTCCACGTGTGTCTCAGATAAATAATTGCAGCAAATGGAGATCTTTATGTACTTAACCCATTCTGCCAACATATCCCAACTTTTTTACTCCTTACTCAGCTATTTAGATCTTGGGACGGTCATACATTTCGTTCAAAATCTATCACTGTCTATTTAGTCTCTTATTAAGCTGGTATTATACACCAACTAATGGACAGACACAGAAAAACATGCTAAAACTACACATATCTATATTGCAAAATATTTTAATCTCCTTTGATTAGTGCCTTATTCTGGACAATATGCTTACGACCAAAATTTGTGGCAGTTAAAATTATCTTTTTTTTCTTAGCCTGTTGCAAATAAAGATTTGTCAAGATAATCACTTTTACTCTGCTACTACTGTTTGCTAATTCAGACCAGATCAAGCTAAAAACATCTATATTCCCAGAGAAAATGAATGGCACACTGAGTAAATGTAAGTCAAACACAGATGACCAGCTCTGTACCAAGGAAATAGGGATTAGCTGTTAAGTGCCGTGTACAGCCCAACTGGCCCCTGTCTTCAGCAGCCTCTGGATCAATGTTAGCAAGTTGTAGTCAGAGCTAGGTATTGTTTCAGAAAGCAGGCTCACACATCAGCAAGAGCTGCTAACCCAGCCCCTCCTGGCAGCATCAGGAAAACATCTGCCTGGGTTCCTTATAGAAGCCTTATGGAAAGCTCCCATCCGGAAGGCTGCTCCCTCACTCAGCAGTCACCCAGGAGACAAAAGGGCTGTGGATGGGAGACAAAAGCATCCTCCTGTGGTTATGCAAGTGCATATATAGTGTTTTTTTTATGAAGGGGACTGGAGAGGAACAGACCCACCTGAGAGCAAGACAAGGGAAACCACTCCTCAGTCTTTGGAGACCCTTTGAGCACTCCCAGTGCAGCTTCCTTACCAAGAATCCCACCTCACCAGCAATCTCTGGCCATCCACCATGACCCACTGGCCAGCTTTTGCATCACTTCTGAGCTTCACAGATTCCCTCATGTTCTTCCAGCAAACCCTCAGAACCCCTATGAGTCTCTTCCTAGTCCTCCATGCCAGCCTCTCAAAACTTCCTCTGTTCCTCAGCCCCAAATTCTTAAGTGAGAACATAATGGTTACATTTTAAAAAAACAGCAGGAAAAAATATATGGAAAAAATACAAAAATAATTTGACAGGAAAAAACCTGCTATATTCTTGGCCTACTTTTGCACTTTTTTCCAAGCACTTACTATTGGCCATTCTCTGAGTCAGGAAATCGGTCAGACATGCTTTTACAGTCATGGTCCAAAACAAATGGTTGGTTACAAAAATTTTTAAAACCACTCATTTTTCTTAAGCAATTATTTTCTCTGTCATTTGGTTTGGTGATGCCAGAACTACTGATCCTGTAAGTTTGACTTTCCAAGTAGTTGTCATGGAAATTAAGGGGATCTTGCAAATTATTTATTCAGGGATTATAGATGGATATGTCACATATGTAAACCAAAACTGAAGGACTTCTATGAAACTGAGTATCTAAATTAATCCCTGAAGAAGCAGTATGTATAGTTTTGTAAGTGCTTACTCAAAAAAAAGGATTTGAGCTTTCTCTTTTGTTTACGTCCAGATAAAAAGAGTAGCTGTTACTAAACTTGAGATAGAGGATCTCAAGTCTCTTGATTATATTCTCTTACAAAACTTTCTACCAGTTTGAAAGTCTACATCATTTTACAGTTCTTCTACTCCACATGCAGAAAATTTCTCAGACTATCTCCAAATTAAAACAGGGCAAGGGCAGCCATTGTATCTATTTGCCCATTGGGATTTATACCTCATTAATCAATATAGATTGCATACAGATTATTAATAGCTAAAGTAAACCCCTACATCCACTTGTTTTTGCATTTACTGACTTCTCTTTCTTCAAACTCCTGATTAGCTAGAGGCATCAGAGAATTATGTCACCCCTCCACTGCTGTGTAGGAGAGAGACCAATCAGAATCCCACCTACTATATTTATAGCAGCTCCAGTTAACATTTTAGCTACTTAGGATTAGGTTCTCAGCTCAATGGCATTTCATCATATTTCTAAGATATTTCTATCTTATAGAAGTTCTGCTCAATTCACTTATATAGGAAACAAAAGCTTTTGCTTTCAAAATTATTATTTGCTACATGCTTCTGTATTTTAAACTTCAAAACCTGTTGGCTACAGGCTCAAAACTGCAGTTATTTGCATCTTTAGGGTTTTCTGATTAAGGTTGTGTTTTGGTTTGTTGTTTTTTTACTAAGTAATTAATTTGTGGTAGCCAAGTTTTAAAAAGAAGAGTACTTCATCTACATTTTTTATAGATGCTCCTGCCAAGATTTGAAGCGAGATGCTAGAAGTGTAGGAACTTTGAAAATCAGTATACCTAATTAGGCATGAAAATGAGATCTGGGAACTATATGTCATGCACTTCAGTTCTGAAATCCTGGAAACAAAATTCATGGGTATATCATCAAATTCATATTAGGGTTCTGCTGCATGATAATATTGTTAAGACCAAGATTTTCAGAAATATTTCTTTGAGAAGCATAAATGAGAACAGTGACCAAAAAAAACCCACAGGATTTTAAATTTTCAATTAGACCTATGTGAGCTGCTCTCACTTTAAAATTTTAGGATATTAATACCCAGAATTCTGCCTTAGCCTATCAGGTAAGGTTTCAAGTGATATATCTCTAAATGGAAAGAATACACATGCAGTGGATGTTGAAATTTATTGCTATTTCTTCATCTACACACACCATTTGAAATGCTTATGAATACAGTAAAGTATTTTGGATCCTTCAATATTCTTCTTCATCCTACTCAGACACTGTAAAATTATAAGAAAATACAGAGACTATAGGCACAGTAGGTTTGGGTCTGCTTGCACATTGGTTGATGACCTAATTCTTGAATTTTTGCCCCCAAATCTCATGGAAGAACTACCTTAGCCCCAAGGAAAATGTCATTTGCTTTGCTGGATTTTTCACTTCCTTACCTTCCAACGATACTTGCACAACGAAAGAAATATTCCAAATCTGGAAAAGGAAAAAAAACTGCACAAATCTATCTGCTTTCTCCCTAAGAATAATTTTCTTTATCTTCTCTTCCTTCCAATACTGGAAATAGTGAAAGTACAGCCTATAGCTGTAGCCAAGGACTCAATCATGGGAGCATAATTACAAGGCCCCAGTGTCATTTCCCCTTAAGACACATAATGAAACATTCATTTCAGTTGCCTACACTTTTTTCTTTTCCTATACTAAGAAGAAGTGGGATGTTAACAGAATAATGAAGTAGCTTTATCCTCCTTCCCAATACTTAGTGTTCACAATAAAATAGTTGTGGGAGGACAGAGACAATATTTGTCACATGTTGCACTTCAACTTTTAAGGATTCAGCAGCTTCCATTTACCCTTTCACACAAGCACTGCCAGAAAACCTCCAATGAACTACTCCATGTTAACTAGCAAAATGTGTGTAATTATCTAATAAACAGGCTGATGGATCATTTTGCATAATTTTCTTCTAAAGCATTGCCCAGATCATCACAAAGTACATATTATTATAAAACTGGTTTAACTTCATATACAGTACATATCACTCTAAGTATTTAGGCAGATTTTTACAGCATTATTAACAGAGATTAACAGCAGGTCCAAACCCTGTATTTTTTGCAATCTATTAAACTGCACACAATACACCATGTGTTTCTACAAAGCTGCACAGCTATACTGGTTTGGAAGCTGCTGCTCTGCAAGTATCTGCTATTCAGGTGTTCATTTTTCCTGATTCAGTGGTAATATTATTCATCACAGATATGTAGATATGATTTCAGAACTGTATTTCTAAGTCAGTTGCTGTGTATTAGGTCATGTAAGGAGCTCTCATAGTGAGTTGTCAGCAGCACAGACCTTGATGATAGCTACATCATCAGTAAATAAGGAAGAGGAGAAAGACCTATTTGTGTGAAAGAAATTTAATTTTATTATTGTGCTGTGTTAAAGTTCCACGCTCTTTCTACACTCATGAAATAATGCTGGGGGGGGCTGGGTTTGAATTGCATTTCTGGGACAATTCATAGCAGCTGAAAAAATTTGGAGTGATAGGGGAGAGCTGCATGAAGCTCACAGAGCAGCAGGTGATCCCTCCTGCGCCAGAAAGCACAAGTCTTCTACACTTTGAACTGTTAATTTGGGTGCTGAGAATGGTGCCTGGCCTCAGAAAAAGGCCGAGCAACTTGCTTCAACTGGAACTGGCTTCATCTCCTTAAAAATAGTTCCCTGGTTCAGTCTTGATCTGTCCCTTTAGAGTAGGAAGATCCTGGCTACAAGTAATCTGCACAAGGCACATAGTCCATTGCTAAATTTCCAATAATGGGGAAATGTTACCACAACACAGTGAAGCTAATTGGACAATGGTGTAAACATCATCCTTCCCTCTTTAACTATCCATGGTGGTACAGTTATCATAAAATAATGAGTGAGTCAAGTAAGGTGATTATGAAGTTTTACTATCTTCAGAGAGTTGTAACAGCAGCAGCCAGGCAGGCTGAAAAATGTGTACTAATTGAGATACTACAGAAGAGTTAATTAAAAAGATTTCATGATGAAGGGCAAAAATAACAGCTGGACAGAAGACTTCTATTGTCCTGTGATTTCCCATTGCCTATCATTGCTGGGGGAACGAAAATGAAAATCCTTTACAGGACTGAAAACGAAGCTCATGTTTTACAGATTGACCAAGAAACAGCAAGATTCACTAAGCTGATATTTCTTTGCACACACTTCCAGGTAAAGTGAGTAGAGGATCCACAGAAAGTACTTTGCAAACAGAAGCAGGGAGGGTGGGCAGAATTTCACAGGAAGTGCCAGCCTTGAGATACAAAAACATTTAGATTGTCCTCCTCCTGAAGAGGAAAATGCTGCAGCAAATAAAGAACAATTAAAAATAAATAAAGCAAACAAGTAAGTTTGCAAAATGTATTCTGAAATGTGATTGTGTGCTTCATAACCATTTTCATCACAGAAATGTTTTCATCTTCACATGAATCGGATGAAATAAAACCAGTCTTTCATGGTTAAACCTTGTCTAATAACATAATTTATTCTCAATGATCTAACTAATAGACAATGCAGTCCTTCTCAAACATTGGAGAAGTTTTATTGCTGTTACAGCACCCCACATCCAGATCAGGCCCAGGGGATACAAGGGTCTGTGCTGTAATCCTTCTTCTGTGTCAGTTCCTCACCATCTATAATCTTGGTGGTCAGCTGCCTAACAAAGTCACAGCCTACCTTTGACCCAACACAGCTGCCTCACTCTAACTCAGACTACTTTTCACTTTTGCACCAGCTAAAGATGCCCAGATGTACCAACCCAAAATGGAAAAAATGTTCTCCTAGTGAGAAAACAGAGGATAGCAAGAGAAGCTCACAGCAACACCAGCCAATGTTATGTTACTGTTCTGGACACTTTCTTTACTAACAATTGGATGCATTATCAAACACAACAATTCCTCCCATCGAGGCAAAATAAGAACTATGCCAGGAAGACAAAAGTAATTTCAGTGACCACAGGAAAGCTGGTGCAAATTATACCTCTAGATCACCTTCAGTGGTGTTTGTTTAAATGTACTCTTATAATTAAAAAATTCCAGTACAATAAAGATACCCATCCAACTAAATTTCTTAAAAAACTTGTGAGTCCCTATTGAAATAGAAAAGATTTCTCAGATACTTTTTCTTTCATGAGCTGGCTTCAGAAGTACTATATAACAGGGTTGCCATCTCTACCTCCTGCCTTTAGCCTTCATTACAAGAAAACAAAAGTCACTGATGAGCCATTTAGAAATGTGAATGTGCTGAGAACAAATACCCACTCAGAAGCAAAAATCAAGAGCACAGATCTTAGCCTAAAAAAAAATAAATCAGCACAAAAGTCAGCAATTTTTACACCTGAGAGGAAAATTAATGGAACCTCTGATAGAAGGACTTAAGCAAACCTGAGTTTCAATCAGAGGCTTTTTTCACAGAATTCCTAATGTCTTCAGTTCTTTTCTTTCTAAGGAAAGAAGATTCCTAAGAAGCCTTGGACCTATTACAAGACATGGGAAGATCAAATCCATTATGGTTGGGAAAGACCAGCAGTAAACTGTTAATTAAGATCAACATAATTTTTCTAATGTTTTACTCATGGGATTATCAATGTTCACAAAGTCTTCAAATCCCTTTTTTGCCAAAATTAATAATTTACAGGATGCACCAGGCAGTATCTAAAAATATTCAGAAGTATCATTATACAAAAGGATGTCTGAAGTGCTGTTCAGCAATGCAAAACTTAATGCATTATGTCTGTCTAAAGTGCTGCCCTACATCTACAAGATAGGCCTTTGTCAGTTACCATGTAAGTATGAAGCAAATTTTAATTGTCCATGCCATATTTATTGTTCAGCATCTTCTTCCCAAATGCTTTTGAAAACCTAATACCTCTTCTGTTATCTTGGAATCAGAGAATCATAGACTTGTAGAATCATTCACCTTTGAGAAGGCCTTTAAGGTCATCAAGTCAAACTGGAAACTCCACTAAACCACCTACATGTATTTATGGCCAAGCCATGAGCAGCCAGTTTCTCCAGGAGAATGCTGTGGAAAATGTGTCAATGGCTTTTACTAGTGTCTAGGTACACAACATCCACAGCCTTTCCCTCTTCCACTAAGTGAGTCACCCTGTCACAGAAGGTGATCCAGCAGGACCTGCCTCTCATAATCACATGCTGGCTGGGCCTGATCACTTGTTTGCCGTTTATGCACTGCATAGTGTCACTCAAGATGATCTGCTCCATAATCTTCTCCAGCACCAAGGACATGCCTGAAGTTCTCTAGTTCCTTGTGCTTTTGCTGCCTTATGGATCTCCATCCACTGAGACAGCAAACCCAAGGACCTCTCTAGCACACCATCCCCCAAACTTTGGCTTGCTGCCTACACATACCCCTCTGGTGAGCCTCATTCTATCCTTTTCCTTCCTCAAATATCTTTTAAAGCTCTTCCAATGAGCTCTGCTAACTCTTAAGCTAATGAGACAGTGGTACCCCACCTGTCACCTGCAGGCTTGGTGTGGCATAAACTGACCCATGATAGAAGGCCCCAAAATTCTGCTTGTGACAACTGGCTCAGAGCCAGGTATTGATCAGCTGGGTCTTTCTCTTTTCTCCATCCTTCACTGCGCCTGGAAGGAGAGAGGAGGACACTATTTGATTTCTTGATCCCTTAACCAGTTGTCCTAAGGCCCTAAAGTCTCTCTTGATTGCTCTCAGACTTGTTATTATGGATAATAGTCTGATGGCCATACCAGGGCAAAAGATCTCTCTTCACACCTTTATCCTGGACCCCAGGGAGCCAGCAGGCCTGCTTGTGTGCATATAGGGCCTTCTGTTCCCTTCAGAAGGGAGTCTCCTTTAACCATGACCGATCTGTTATGAAAGCAGTTTTGAAAAAGGGTATAGGGCGACTTTGACTCCTCCAAGCTTAACTTGAACTATCATCCTTGTTAACCATCATTATTGTTCAGTTCTGTTTGTAGATCCTCATACCTTTTATGTCAGCACACGTGGGAAAGTGGCTAAGGCATTCACCCCAATGACTATTACTAAGTCCAAGTCCTCACAGAGCTCAAAATTTCATTCTTTGTTCTCATGTTAGAGGAACAGTGTAAACCCAGATGAGTATTAGTTTAGTTTTCCTTTAAAATCCATCAGTACTTGTATCAACTGAATGTTTCTGCTTTTGCTTGGTAGTACGTCAGCAGATTCATTTGGCCAGTAATACTCCTGTACTCACACTTGCTAGATACACCCCAGCCTGAGCCACCGGCACAAAGCTGCAGAGGCTGAGTCTTCTCATAACTTCTGTCATCATCGACTGGAATTACTAATCCCACTGTATACTGAAAAGCAGGAGTATTTTTGTAGTATGTGAAGTCACTTCTTTGTGTCCTGCCTGGATTTTGTGTTTTGCCAAGAAAAGTTAACCCATGGCTCTCGAACTAGGGCCAGAGAAACCTAGAAACATTTGTAATCAAAATTTTGGTCAATTATGGTTCAAAGATAAACAGCTATCAGGAGTGTAAACACAAGGCTGTATTCAAATTATAGTCTCTTCTGTGAAATCTTCAATCAGTCAATGATGAGGAAAATGTCAGATCATGGATATTGAATAAAAAACATAAACTATAATATTCAAGGCTGAAATGTTTCCATGAGTCATCTATACACTATTTGGAAGCAGTACACAACAGAAAAGAGGGGAAAAAGGCAGCATAGAGAAAAAGAGATTCACTGACTACAGTTTTGATAACAAATTTTGCAGAATTTGGACTGAATGTTATTGAAGTTACTCTAATTACCTTTTTATCAGAGATTTTGCACAACATGTAGAAAATGCAAAGACACTGTTACTGAGTAGGTTTCTTATTGACAGATAAACAAAGGATTTCATTTTGGGGGTTTTTTTAACCTTTAAAAGACACCGAGTGTAAAGGAATAACTATAAAATACTGATTAAATATACCTGGAAAATAGGTTTTCCAGCAGTATGCAATAATGGCTACTCTTTGTAAAGAGATGGTTATCAGAGGACCTAAATGATACAGGAACATATACCTTGTTTTGACAAAAATGTAATGGCTTTGAAAGAACAAGAAGGAAGTATAATCCAAGCTGTGCAAGTTTCTACAAGATAAAAATTTTGTACAGCAGTGTACATCCTCAGGCTTAAATATAAGATTCTACATCCAAAGGACAATGAAAATTGTATTTGGGTATACATAAATTCTGCAGCCTAGAAGCCTTTGCCTTTGAAAGTGTTCAAAAATTAACATGATCCTTCAATACAGAGATCAAACCAATCATAAGTGAATCCTCCATTTGCCTCTGAACAATAAAATAAAGGGTACTCATACCTTCATTGCCACGGAGATATTCCATATCAAGTTTATACTGTTTTCAGCCTAATGTAATGTTTCCTTCTTCTCACAGTGACTTATACTCACAGAATAATGTATTACATACAAGATAAGGACATGTGTACTTGTTCTTACTTAATGGTCTTCATGAATAGCATCAAAGGAATTTTATAAAAGGCAATGTTATACATACTTGTGGAGGGAAGATGGAGACAGACAGGGCAGTTAACTTTCCTATGCAGCCTCAGCCACTGGTTGCATATCTAAAAACACAAACCAAGTACCCCAAGTCCCCTTGGGGGCTTTTTCATCTTTCTCACAACCCTGAAAGTTATGGCCAAACTATAGAAATTATAACTTCTAATTATCACAGAAAAGAGCCATGATCTCAATACTGGGGAGTAGTTTAAGATGATTCTTTCTTTTCATGGCCAACTTTGAAAAGTTTGCCTTATGTTACTGGCTATGTCTCTAAGCTTTTTTCCTTTACCATAGTGGACATAAATAATTATTTTTTTCAGATGAAAGTGCATATGCTAGTGTCAACTTTACTCCAGTTACTAGGGCAACAAGGAGAATACACTCAAAAAATGCACAAGCCAGACAAAATCAGCTCCTGCTTATGCATGAGTTGTGATGATCAGCTTTGGCAAAGAATTTAAAAACAGATGACTGGCACTAGGCCATTAAACAGACAGTGTTAATTTTACTCCTTCTCCTGTATGCACTACATTTCACTTACATCCTTTCAACTTCACTTCCTAGTAGAAAATTGTTCTAGCTTAAGTATGGAAGTTATTATCATTCCTTCCTTCAGATTCCGGCATCCAAATAAATGAAACTTCAACAATGTTTAGCATCAAGCAGCTTCCAGTCTCCAAGGCTAATAGAACTGCTAGGATTAAAAGTGGTAAGAACAGGCTCAACTATCTGGAATAATGTAGGCAAAATATCATGTCATTTTTATGTGAAGCAATTAGATAGTGAAAAAAACAATATCAAGCCTTACATTGAACTAATCAAGGCTAAGTTATAGCATCATATCAAACCTTTATTAAACTAATCTTTGGAAAACAATTCTCAGAAGTTCATTCACTCTATCAATAACACTTTAGTCACAGCCGTTGCAGTTCTGCTGTAAACAACTTGCTAATTGTATTTCTCAGTCTTTATGGTGAGAGACATGCTAATGGATTTAAGCATGTCATTACAACAGAAGAGTCCCTCACAAGAAACAAAAGCTCACAAACAAGCTACTCTCTCCAGCTAAATCATAGTTGCCTCACATACACACCCACAGCCACTTTGCCTCTCCCTGAGAGCTTGCATTGGAGAGGAGCAAAATCCATTGTCAGTACAAACATGCAGCAGAAAAATGTTCCATCATCTGCAAGATCAAGTGCTTGCATAATGGAAACAGTGCTTTAATCTGACAGCATACTAGAAATTATACATTCATTTTGATTTCTACAGAGTCCCTGTAAATCAGTGGTCTATAACCACTAATTCATTGTATACGCTGATTTTGGCATAACTCCCAACACATGATAAGACTTAAGAACATTTAAATGAGGATTAATGTAGAAAGTTACAGCAACATCTTCCAAACATATGTGGGCTTAACAAATTTCCTAAATTCACAATATTTATTTGTATACATTTCATTTAAAAGAATATGATATCTATGAGAGCGCAGTGAGCATTTCATTGTATATATAAAGTAATTCTTACATGTTCTTCATAAAAACATCATATCCTCCAAGTTCATTCAGGGAATTATTTATGTATAATTATCTGATTTATTTTTGAAACTGTTATTGGATAAGTAACATGTCTACAATTAATATGCCATGAAAGCAATAAAGCTAGCAATACTCTGTTAATCAGAACCAAAAGTTCATCCTTGTGTTTTCATAAAACCGTGTTAAATATAAACTGGAACGCCATTGTATCAAGAATGCTATGAAACACTGCTGCCATCTACACAAATTAGTATTGAAGTATTTGGTATATGTTTCCTTTTCATTTTGCAGTAATATTTTAGGCAGTAGCTTTAGGAACATTGCTGCTGTGATAATTATGCAGCTTATTGAATTTTCTTGTTATTTTTTCATTTTTGTGTATATTTTCTCAAAGGAATGTCTTTTTCTTCTGCTATGGTTCATTAGCAAAACTTAATTCTGTAAATTTAATAAAACAGGGCATTTTTCAACACTGTGATAAACATCCAGGAGATTGTTTTAAGTAATATTCAGAACAAGTCTCCTTAAGCATAAGAAAAAACTTCTAGGAAGACTCATTTCCACTCACCCATATTTCTACTACCTTACCATCTAACTTCCTAAATACATCATAGATATATTCTGTATATTCTATAATTTTACATTTGTCTCAGGTAAAAATAATTCTCTCCACAAAAAAAAAAAATCCTAACTCTCCTTCTCAACCAATCTATGAACAGCTAACCTTCTTTTTAAAAAGTCACTAAAGAAATAGCTCATATACTGCTGGACTACAGCCAGTTTTTCTATGTCAGCAGAAATATGTTCATACAAATATTTCCTTTCTATGGTGAATATATTTATATTTATATTTGGTGAATATATTTATATTTAATTCCAGAAAGTCAAAAAACATCAGTGCAAACTTAGAATAATTCCCCAGTATCCAATTCAATGACATTCAGGACTGCGAAGCAGCCTGTAGGCCCAAGTTTTTTCAGTTTTTTCCACTAATGAATCACCTGAAACTGCAATTTTAAATTATATTAACACAACAGTGAGACCAGAATTTTACACTCACTAAGTCATTGTGCTTCTGCTGTTCCTTTATATAAAGCTACAACCACTACTACTTCTCATTACCACTGTTCAAACCCTTTTCTCTTCTTCAAAAGTCTGTATCACCTCATGTGGTCAGCCTTCTGTCGAAGGCTATATCCCAAATGGGGACCGGCAGTCACCTACCCAAGGCACACAGCACCAGCACCTCAGTCCTCACAGTATCTCAAATTCCCTCCTGTGTACATATGCCATGCTCAGAGCTCTTCTAGAAAGAAAGCAGAACTTGGCCCTTGCAACCCTAAGGGGAATTGAGAGGTAGATAAGTATTCAAGTTCTTTTAGTAATATAAATGAAGATATGGGAGTTGCAAAAGTTAAAATTTGAGTCATAGGTCCTACAGTGATTCACTGTGTTAAGGTATTTGACATCAAATACTTCATTTAATCATGGTGATTAACATGCTCCACACATTCTACATAAGCTCCCAGAGACACATTTTTCAAATACTCAAGGCTGCTACTATAACACTAGAGCTAGAGGTTACCTTTCCACCCCTTCTTCTTGACCTCTGCACCATGCTCACATACTCTGGTGAGAGCTAGAAATTACACTACAGAACTCCACTACAGAAACCACATGCTCAGCAGCATGTAGTCCCTGTTTGCAGCTGCAGTAATACTGGACAAACAATTCAATTATTTGACTACTCCAGAGCAGTACCTGAAGATTATTATAACAATAATGTGAATTTTGTTTTCAATTTATATGTTACTGATAAACTGGAAGCTAATTTTCAGGGAAAACAAATAGAATAATTTCATATTTAATAATATTTACATCTTACTTTAAATAAATAATAATTTTTAGATGGATCCCTAATAAAAATTGATTATATTTCATTATTTTTTCTTAAGGTTTTCATTAAAATAACATGGAAAGCTTAAGTATATCAGTGAGCAGGACAGGGGAAGTTTGAGGCAGAACCATTGGCACAGGTGAGAAATTCCACTGGTTGTAGGGACCTGAAGAAGAGGAACCAGCCCCTTCTTGGTTTGACAGAAAATAATTAAGACTGTCCAAAAAAGAAGAACAGGTAACAAAGTGAAGAAGGAGAAAATTAACTAAGAATAGAAACAGGAAAATTTTTAACAGGAAAACAAGGAAGGAAAGCAAGCCACTACCCAGAACAGTAATGAAAATCTCACTCAGTAACTGTGACAGAATTGCAGATTAAATAGAGGTGAAACAGAAAAACAGGCTTTAATCTGTCCAGTTCATTGTGAACTGGAATACAGTTTTTTCTTCCCTTCTACTTGCAACGTCTTTTATTTTCTTCAACTTTTAAGGTCTCTTTTACTGTTCTTTAGTCTAAAAAACTAAATGTTTCCTGTCTTTCCACATAAGCAATTATTGCTTTGCCCTTCTGCAGTATTTGCAAGTAGTATTTTTTCTTCTTTTTTTTTTTTTTTAAAGTGAGATTGCCAAAACTCCTGGGAACACAGCTTCTTTGGCTTTCCCCTAAAAGACAGGATAAGCTCCTCTCCTAGAAATGAGCCACACCTCTGACCTACTAAGTTTTGAAGAAAATGTGAAGGTGCGGCTCACTCTGGTACACAAACACTGGATCCATTCTGCTGAGCATTACATAGACAAATATGTTATTCATTTCCTTGCTGGCTGGCCCTGCCTCTCACCTTGGGGGAAGAGAAGGCAGGAAAGCACAGCCAAAGGACATTTAAAGGGATAAGGAACTCAAAACCTTTCTCCCCTTTTCTCTAGACTCTCAAAGCTTTTCTCTGGAAGTTTCATTATAAACAGAATTTAGTTCAGTAACCAATGAAGTGCTTTCATCACATTATATGTCAGGTATGAATATTTCATAGAACAACTGCTTTTGACTATTTATTTATACCCTATACAATATTTATATATTTATATATATTGTTCTCGAATACTTGAATGCAGACTAAAACATAATCCTGTAAACTTAATCTGTTTTCTGTTGCACTGAAGATCAACTGTATTACATTTTAATCACAGCAAGAAAACAGACATAAAATTAAGAGTCTGTAAAAAAGATAGGTTTAAAATATTCTTTTATTCTTATCACTGCTTTAAACCATGTATCAGCCGGAGACTGAAACCTGCTCTAGGTACCACCTTCAGAACCTCTAACCAGCCAGACCAGATTCTTTATGGATCATTTTTCTTACCTGTATAGAGGAACTGTATTCCCCAGGGACCCTCTAAGACCACTCAAGATAGAGAGATAAAGTATGTACTTGGTACAATTACAATAAATTAAAAGACCTACTACATCCCTTATGAAAGAAAAAGAGAAAGGAAAGGCATGCCACTGTGAAGCCTGTTTCACATCTGTCTTTGTGAAACTCTTCCAAATGTTTCTAAGGATGCACCTGTAACCTTTACATATAACATGGGCTGACATGGAAAAGCTTATATGCAAATCAATATTGCTGTGTTTATACAAGCCCAGAGATAGCTTTAAAATATCAGAAGAGCTGCTAAGGTACTACAGCTGCAAAAAAAAAAAAAGTATTTATTCTTTCCTAAATTGTAAGGGAAAAAAAAAACCCATGCATGTTTTAATGTGCTCCAAAGTCTGTGATGGATACACTAAGAAAACCAAGAAAATTTGGAGTAATTTAATTCAGATTTTGAGCTACTATCACTGCACAACTATTGGAAAATATTACCCCTCTGAAATGGACTCAATTGGGATAACAGTAGCCTATGCCTTCCATTCAATTTGTAGTAGAGGATATACAGACCAATTCTACACCTCTATGTTCCTCTATTTTTATATTCCTTTGGGGGAGGTGGGTGTGTGTGTGTGTGTGTGAGAGAGAGAGAGAGAGAGAGAGAGAGAGAGAGAGAGAAAACTTCATGTTATTACTTCATTGTAATGTTTTTTTACAATAATAGTTATCATGAGCAGAAAAATATGGTATTAGCTTTGAAAAAATATGAGTTTACTGTCAGTTGGATAGTTAAGATTCTGTATAAGTCCTTGAATAGTGCAAACAGTATAGGATTTTTGATCAGCTCTTTGCAGGATTTTGCAGGTTGTAACTTGCATGAAATGATCCTCATTTAAAGAGTTCCACTAAGGCTACCTAATTACTCTGGGTGACTTATAAGGGCTATAAAGCATCTTCCTGTGCATGCCAGCTACAAATAGTTATTAGAGCAAGTGATGAGCTGATTTCAACACAAGGAAGGAAAAAAGGAACTAGACCAGATCCAATCCGAAAAGTAAATCATTAACACAAGCACTTTTGGTAGGTGAGTGTTTCATTCTGAATTCTGATTCCTAAAATCAACACAGCAGAACAGAGGGTGTCGTGCTAATGACTCTGTTTACTTACATTATAATCACACTTATTCAATACATGCTTAATGACTAAGCACACGGTAAATCTATAAAGCCCAAGGACACAAGGTACCAAGAGGTGTTCTGCTTCATTGTTACTTTGGAGCCTAATGTACTTGGTATCAGTTTGATTGGATTGCTTCTCACAAATCTCCAAAACAGAATAAGGTTTAATTTTTATAAAAATCGTATTTACTCTTACTTTTAGTCTAGGGAAGCTACTATTCCATCTCAACAGAACTTGAAGACTCATATCAAAATGTATTGTGGAGATTATGTGAGTATAATTATTTTTTCTCTGAAATCTTCCATAAATTTTCATTCCTCTTGAGTTGTCATCACATGTGTTGGGATCCATTTCCCTTCACTGGTAGAAATTAATCATAAGTAAAGATAATTTATTTGTGATTTGGGTCTAATCCTGGTGTAACTTATATATATCAAGTGTCTGAAATGAAGATTAAAATATAAAGAGTTATCAGTTCCTATCAGCCACATAATTTTACACCTTTCAAGATAAAACAACTCAGGACTCCTTGTAAAGCCCTTTAGGTGGGTTTTCTATGTTTGTGCTTAGCTGCTAAAAAAAAAAGCTAAATTACATAATATCACCCAACTGAATTAAGGATAAAATGATGAATTTTTCAGAAGATACCAATTTCTGGCACTGTTTCAGGGAGGGCTATGATTTGACAAGACCATTTGTAGCTGCATAAAGTATTTTAATAGCTTTATAATTTATAAACATTTGGTTTTGTTCATAGCATGAAAAAAATTTTACAGTTAAAAAAATGCTACCTCTACAAGAGCCACAACACAGGAAGAGTTTTCAGTGATTTTTCCCAATCATAAAGCTGTACAATATATTAAAGGCTTCACTAATGCTCTTTGAGAAAAAAATGTTTATAGCGAAATTTTAAATCTCCATTCTAGAAACTATTGGAGTTACTATTTCATGACAACGAAATATGAAATTTCTCTCTGTACCTGGCATACTGATCATTGTGTTCTCTAAGGATTTTCTTTCAATTATTATTGGTATGAATAATGATTCATTCCTTTTTACATGTACATTTCCAACAAACTTACAGATCAATATGAAATTTTCTAAAGGATAAATATTTTTCCCTTTCTTATTTTTAATAGAAAGTATAATTGGCTAATTATTCCAATATTGCCAGTAAAGTATTTCTTCTGATAAAATTATACTGAATATATTTGCTTTTCTAAAGTGATTGCTATTATATCAGTATTAGTAATATGTTTGGTTTTCTGCAGTTTGGGATCTTGTATTCTTTAGTAGACAGTTAAGAACTTAAAAGAGATTTTCTTCTTAGTTTCTTTTTTTCTTTTTCTCTTTTAGTTACAGTGTTTCTGTAATCTATTCCTGATAATTTAGGGGAGCCAGAAGAAATACTATACCTTAAAAAGGCAGTAGTTCAGTTTTAGTTGGAGAAGTCAAGAAATAGTTTCTTTCCTTCTATTGATTTATTGCAACCAATTATATTTAAATAATTGACACTGCATCTGTATATAATATGTTGTCTGATATTAATGGTAGTACCTTAAAAAATAACTTCCAGAAGAAATTCTTTAAAGTCATTCCAATTGGAAATTATCATATTTGCAATAATACCACAATATTTTGATAGCATTATAAAGATACTCTAATAGATAAGACAATTTTTAACTATGGCAGATGTTTACAACGGTATGTAGGCTTAATATAATGTAACCATTACATATTAATCAGCCTAATGAACTACTTGAGCAGAGGGGACACAAGTTCCTAATTCTGATACACTGAATTACATCAAAATGTCCCAGAATAAACAGTTTTAATACAATCTCTATATTCCCTCTTCTTCTAAACATAAAAAGGCACACTGATAAACCCTTTGTCTTTTCATTATCAGAGAAGCAAGAGAGCAGAGAAGCAACTGTAGACAATGGGGAGCATATCAATCCCAGGAAAGACAGGAAAACCTGATTACAGGCTTTTTCTGAAAAGTATTGGGATGGATTCTCAGGTTTGGTAAATTTTTACTATTTATTCCAATTTCCATGTGTTATGGAATGGAAAGGCAGAGAAATTAGGTATTTTTATGAACTATATCACTGGATCCTAGGAACAGACTTCCCTGCTGAGGCATCCAGACAGAATGGGGACACGTAAGGCAGAGCTGCATGTAAACATTCTCCCCTGGATACTGCTGGTATTTCAAGATAAAGTTGGTCATGGACCAGTGACAGTGTTCTCTGAAGAGACTCAGAAACAAAATAGCAGAAAAATCACCGTAGTAAATCTTAGTCAAGAAAACAGGGCTTATACAGGACTGAGTGGTGAGATTGTTGCGTTAATTTCTTCTCTACTCTTCTTAAACACTATTCTAGATTGAG
This sequence comes from Parus major, assembly GCF_001522545.3. Taxonomy (NCBI): domain Eukaryota; kingdom Metazoa; phylum Chordata; class Aves; order Passeriformes; family Paridae; genus Parus; species Parus major. The sequence goes on from NC_031771.1 coordinate 31,542,832, forward strand.
AAAAAGTCTTAGAAGTACACTTTGGACTTTGAGATATTTTTCAAGGAATCCCAGAACATTGAATATACCACTAATTCATAAGCATAAGAAAAATAAAATAAAATAAAAAAACTGAAGTATTACTTTCAAAATGTGCTTTGTTCTTTAAGATGATCTTCTTTATATTTTATGCTACCCATACCAGTAATTACATACATTATCTGTGAACAATCAGATAGGATGGAGTCCCTCAAGATGAAGAATGAGATCTACGAACTGTTAACAGCAGCAGCCCTGCCAGATTCAGCAATGCAAGGCACCATCATTATCATAGATTACATACAAAAAATGGTTCCCTGTAGTAAGTATCACATGTAAAACTACCAGAAATTAGACAAGATTACATCTGTGACCTCTCTGAAATACATATACCGAGAGAGATTGAAGGCTTTGGAGAAAGAATTTTCTGTTTAGAAGTATCCCTTCCACTACTGTATCATATATTATTGAAATTAAATGAAACACATACAATAAACTTACAGCAAACCAAAATTCTCATAAATTTTTTATTTAATAAAGTTGCACACAAAGGATATATTTTCAAAAGTACAGCTAGCTCATAGCATGTGGTTAGCTAATAAAGAAAGCATTTTATTTTAGCAGACATTCCCTATGGGAAATATTCAGACTAAGGAGTCTGACTTCAATTGTTTGTTATCAGCAGAATGACTTACTGAACAAATATTATTAGAAGGTTGTTCGTACTTTAGAATGCTTTTTCCATCACAAGACTGAATTGCCTGAAGTTTACACATCATAATTTGATAAAAGCAGCCTCACCTTTTACTGATACTTTTGTTGAACTGCTTATGACTTTGGTCAGAAAAAGCTGTTACTTCCTTGCACTTGCACAGAAGGAAGGTAAATTTCAAGTATCATTTTCCAGAACCATTATAAATTTTTCAGTCCCTTTTCAATCTCTTTCATTGTTTTGATTCATTCCACCAATACCACACAAACCTGTTCTGTCTGCTCAGCTTATTTTGGCTCACAGGAGAGTTAAAAGAACATGTGCAAACATAGAGGGATATGTATAAAGTGCCCACCTGGGCCACCTCTGTGGAGACAGATCTGTGTTTTGAACATGAAGATACCTTGAGATCAGAAAGAGGAATAAATACCTTAATGTCAAAAATCACCCAATCACCTCTGGAGATTTACTTGCCTTATCTTTAAGTGCTTCGACACTTCGTGAGAAAAAAAGCAAAATATTTTTGATCTTTTTGGTTCTGAAAAATAGATGTTCCCTTCACCAGGATGCTGCAGAGGAAAGACAGTATGAAAACCATTTTTCCATGTTCAAGTACAGCAGTTTGTCTAACCCACAAAAAGGCCAAATTGCTCTTGGAAATTACTTTCCTCTGATGCTTTTTGAAGGCATTTTCTTTGTAATGCAGAAAAGTCTGTCATACTGAATCCTAAGCTCGCAATGAAAGCTCCAGCAAACTGATGACTATGTCGTAAGGGATGCTAGAATCCAGATATCAAAATTAAATTGTGCAATTCTTCACATCCTTCCAGTGACTACACCAGATATTTCCCGTTTTCTTCAGAAAATTTGGCTCTATTTGTGCATACTTGTCAATCCACCTGTTCCTAGCAGTAACTCTGAACTTTATAATGAATTTCAATCACACTGGTAGAGGAATGCAATCTCTTCTGAAGTTCTGTGAAAACATTGTTCGGTGGGTGTGAGGGAACAAAATTCTATTACCAGTTTTAAAATAAAAAAGCAGTTTGAAACTCAAGAGTCATTTATCCCATTGGACTATCATTAGCCAAATAATACATGCAAACTTTGGACTCAGCCATGGGACAAACCATATTTTTTACTTAGCCAGTGGTTGCCTCAGAAAGGATCCAATGCCTTGCGAATGTAGATGGCACAAGGAGAGGAAATTAACTGTAAGTAAGCAGAAAAACAGAGACAAAAGAATGAGGAAAGAAAACCAACTTGTTTTTATCTGCAGTATTCAGCGAAAAAGTTGATACCCAGAGCATAATGCAAGTTTCTTTATTACTCAATCCCACATTACTAAGACTAATGGAAGTTTCATAATTTTTACTTCTTTAAAATATTTTATTGGAGAAATTCATCTTAATTTCTTTATTTGAAAAAAATTATAGGATTATTAGGTTGAATAGAGAGTTGGTAGGTTATCTACCCCAGCCTTTGTTTATTAAGGGCAGGAACCAAGAGCTCTCTGAAATCAATACAAATACTTCCATTGATGCTATCTGTGAAATTAGGATAAAGTTCTCATAATAAGAATGTTGAGCAGTCCAAAAATGTCCCTGCCCTTCTCAACTTACAAAAATATTTCTATTACTTTCTCATGATTTGTTTTACTTATGTGGATGGCTTGAGGAGCATTGTATTTAGAGAAATGATATTCAGTGAACATAAACTCTTCTTCTGACATCACCAAGACAACCGCAATGCAATTTTCACTTCTGTAGATTTAACTTTGCCATGAAGAGCTCATCATTTCTGCTCATCCTTGCAGTCATCCACCTTAAAGCATGCAGAAGAAAGGTCATGAGACCATAGTGGTAATTTTCCTATGCTTTCCAGAGCTTAGGGAAGCAAAAAATGTTGCATAAGTAAAAACAAAATGGCCATAGACTCAAAACTGGCCATGAACACTGAAAAGATCAGTGATTTAGCTGTTCATTGTGTGACACCACAAACCTGGATATGTGAAAGGAAATACTTTGAGATAACTAATCTTTACAGGAACTGAGCCTGTACAAAGCTGATGCAGAGATGAAAACTCATCATCAGCATTTTAAACTAGATTCAAATAAATGCACACATCCTATGTTTTCTCTTTTCCTCACCTCCACCCTTCTGACCAGCAAGGGCTGTTATGAACTCTTGATTTCTGATGCTAGTATCAGTGGATCCCTATTCTACACATACATTAAGTGCCAAGTGAAGCTTAGGTTACACAGACAATTCTCACAATGAAAAGGAAGGCAGGACAGAGCATATATTAAGGAAAAGTCTGCAATTCCTTTTAGTTACAACAATATATATTAATCTAAAAAAAATTGCTTAAGTGTCACTGTGTGCTCTACGGTCAATATTTATCTCCCTATTTCCAAAACACTTCTTGTTCTCAGCATTTTGCCAATTGGTTTATGAGTAAAAAGGCCCTACATACTTTATGCTCAGCTGTAAAAATTGGGTCTTGTATTAAAATGATGAGCAGAAGGATGTCAGTCTACCAATGAGTGGTTTTTTGTGTACACGCATGCCGGTCTCTTAGTACTTTTTAAATAACTCCTCCAAAAATCTGAGGTTTCTGGCTATGCACTTTTTCTCACTCAGCCACAATTTGTTCCTACCTTTGCTTGGGTTCAAAGTAATGATCAAACATATCAAGAAATGGTGTCTTCCTTCTCAGCTAAAATACACAATTCTATTCTTTCTTGGTGCTTTTTAATTCCTCTGCTTGGATTTCAAGCCAGGCAAGAGTGATTAGTGGCCATGCACAAAACTTGTGTGTATGTCATCTTGTGTGAAGGCACAATGTACAAAACACTTCCAAGTGTATGTAAAGCAGGCAAGTAAACAAACAAATTAATTAGCAAAATCCATGTAAGCCCTGATTCTAGGAAGTATTCGTAAAAATACCCCATTCATACTTATAAAATAAATCCCATTTTTATTGGAAATGTAAATATAAAGTTAATGGTGTTATTTTAATCAGATGTACTGACTGAGTCCAGGAACCATCATAAAAGAGAACCTTTATATTTGGTACATTGGGTAAAGCAGATAGAATTCTCAGGTTAACTAAAGAAGTTAACCAGGAGACAGAGCTAAGTATCTGTCAACCTCAGTTATTTTCTCCTGTTTGTATGGGTCTATGATTCTATTAAAATTCGTTCGGCTTATTATTCACAGATTTATTAGAAAGAATAACAAAAAATACATTAAATAAAGGATCACTGAAATTTAAATAATTTAATTAGTTACAAAGCAACTAGAAAATTTGTGTTGTCTTCTACATGGCAATCTCAAAATTATCTCATACTTGGCAGTAACATCACTGCTTTAATAAATCACCAGGTTTGTAAGCAACCTATGGATCTCATTCATCATTTTCTCATTAGCTCTTCTGAATTAGAAATACCATGAGGAATAAATACTGAAGACTGTCAGGGATATCACAGATTAACTTTGAAATATAAAATAATATTTTTTAAAAAGGTTGGCAAAGGGATTTACATTTTAATGTAAATCCTCACCATTTTTTTTCTTATTCAGGCCTAACTCATGCTAGGGGCAACTTCCTCCAATATGGTCTGTCTTCCTATAATCCTTCAACTGCAAGTTTAAGTTCTGTTTCATAAATCAAAAACTATACATCCTGCTGCCCATGAAGCAAAGAAAATTAAAAGTTATTCAAATTTGGTTTGCAACAGAATTACGCATATCATATTAAAAATGTTAAACAACTGAATTAAACTCTATTTTTTCCTTTTGTAGACACAAGGAACAATTCTTCCTGCTCCAAATTTTAACCCTATAATGGATGCCCAGTTGCTAGGAGGAGCTCTACAGGGAATTAGTGAGTATCTTGACAGATTCTAACACAAATTTCCCTTTTTCAGAAAGCTCTCATAAAGCATTAGGCAAAATATGAACTCGTAAAATTATCACCACCTATCTGCAGATTCTTCAAGGAATCACAATAAGATATACTGATGATGTCCAAATAAATCATTTGCATTTACAAGAACAAAGAGTTGATCAAGATTAATCTAAAATCCTTACCAACACTGACAGTAATGAACATTTCATTGAAAAACAAGAAAAACAGAATTCTATGTTACATCACTAGAGTGAGGCCCAAGAAATGAAAGGATTTTAATTGTAACTTCAACAATTAAGTGCTACCAAGGTCTGCTAGGTCTCTTAATCAGTCATAAGAAACAAAACCAAATGCAGTAGAAAGTTTAAAGAATTCATTATCTTTGCAATTTTTGCTTTCAGTGTTTGTTCCAAAAAATCTTTTGTTCACAAAACCATTTTCCTCAGTTCAGATTTTTGTATTTTCCTATTGAACTTTATTGGTATTGCCAAGGGTCAAAATACTGATCTATTTTTTTTTTTTTTCTGAAACACTTTTTTCACTTTAAAACTGTTTTCAGTATCAGAGCTTTTATATCAGTTGGGCTTTTCACAAGATTGTACAGCACCAAATCTTGCATGCTCTTTTCATTTTCTTTAATGAAAATGTGAGGACTCAGATTTAATGTTGAATGAACCATAATAAGAATTATTCATCAAGGGGAATCTGAAGTATCTTTATGATCAAATTGGCTACAGATGAAAAGTTTTAAACATCTCCTTACACTTCAAACAGTACTTTTAAGGTAATGTTGCTAACATGAAAATATAGAGATGATATTCTTCATTTAATACTCTAAATTCAAGTATATTAACCTTAATTTTAGTCTTCCTATCAAAGTACATGGAACAAAGTTGCATTTCAAATGACAAAATAAACAGTTCAGCTTCAGAGGAGGTAAAGTCACCATATCCTTTACAGGCTCTGACGCCCTGACCCTCAATCCTACACATGACATTCATTCTTATGAAGATGTTCAGTCACCTCTGCTGTCCAGCTGATACCAGTGGTATTACACAAGTGAATAAAGTGTTATATTTATATATACTGTAATATTTCCTATATCTGTATACTTCTCAGTTTTTACTATAGAGACTATGAAAGCTGTAAAGATTCCTAGTGATAACTGTTCTCTGAAAAGTAAAAAGGAACCATTATGTACAATATCCCAACCCTTAGGATGCAAAAACATTTCAAAACATTTCTGAATATGTTAATTATATTACTTTTCATAAGCAATAATACTGATTCTATAATAGTCATTCATTATAGAAGTATGTTCTACCTATTAAGCAAACCATCATAGGTAACCTTCAATAAAATGCTCTTTAGAAATGGAATAAAATACTATATTTTAAAACTTCATAACTTACTTTATACAGTTCCATTGAAATTATAACTTTGAGTTTTTTAACAAATAATCTATCAGCAATTTGTCATCCCCATGAAAGAGATTCCTAATTCTTAAATGACAATTTAATCAAAATCAACAGAACACTCAAGTATGACTTCCAAGGCTCAGCCACAAATCCTGCTACTGGGCCTAGTTCAGCATTCATGAAAGCCTCTGTTCTATCAATGCTTTTAAATCCATTGAGCTTATGAGAGGTGATGATGCATCTGGTAGCAACAGACTGCTTCACTTTTTGATGGTATTACACCAGCAAATGCAAGATACACAAGCAGAATAAATACAACTGATGTTGTTAAATATTAGTGGGATATTAGTTTCTTGATCATTTTTTTCAAAAAATTAGTATAATCTTCTTAAACAAAACACAAGCAATCACAAATGTAAGTAATTAACAGCAGTTTGTTTATTTAGAGCCTGTGTCATTTCCTTTTCAGGTTGTGAAAAAGATGTGTTGATTGAAATCCTAACTCAGCGTTGCAACTCCCAGCGGCTCATGATTGCTGAGGCATACAGAGACATGTACAGCAGGGTACGACAGAAACACTTTGTACTTTCATTAGTTCTTTCTCTCCTGTCTCCTGTGCAGCTGTCAGCCCTTCTCTCAGGTCAGTCACTGGAACCACAAGCCTGTCAGACAGCTGGCACAACAGGCTGGCACACAACTTTCTTTGTTGGCTATTGATACCTCTGATGGTACCACCTTGCCATTTCTACAGCAGAAGTACTGTCTGCCACACACAGAGTTAAAAGAGGACAGGAAAAGTTCCCTCTTCTACAGTCCATTCTCCTCTATTGACCAACCTAAAATTTCTGAACAGACTTACTTCTTCCTTTTTTGGGGTTCTGAAATACATTTTTTAAGTTTTTGGAATAAATCATAAAATAGTATTGCATAGTAAATTGTATAGTACAATAGTATTGTAATCAAAGAAAAATACCATACAAAGAGTTACAGGCTTTTTGTCTCACTAACATAATGACTAATGTTCACATCTCAAGCACTGACATTCTCACACCTCATTCCATATGATCTAAGATCACTATATCACTATAATCACTAAGCACAACACTCTTCTGAGCTGCTTAAAGTTACGAATCTTCGAAAGGTGTCCAAAAATTTTAGGACATAAAAAGTTACTTTTTTAAAAAAAAAGTATTCTTTCTATACTTAATGTATATAACAATGTAATTTTTTTATCTGAGTTCTTAAGCATACACAGAGATAGATATTCTCATTATATTTCCAGATATATTATTGCTAACCAACTAACTTTTGGAAAGTTGCAATGCCTGCATTTTTCTTAGCTGCTACAGCTACATAAAGATAAAAATAATATTAGCAACACCTTTTGCAAAATTCCTGTGGAAGTCATGAAAAGCACAGTGTGAAACTAGGTATTATTTGATTAAATTGACTAGACATGTCCTTCCCCTGAAAGAAGCCAGACAAACACTTGTAATAAAATCCAGTTTTCTTCATTTCCTGAAGCCTGTAAAACCAAGGGCTCGCTGGAAAATTCCTTGAAGGCCAGTGTCTGCTTGCCATTGAATTGATCAGCAAGAGTGAGAACAATGAGTTTGCATAAATGCTACCACATGGCCATCTCTCTTAATTAGGGTTTACTAGAAATGGTTCATTCAAAAACTCCACATTATGTGCTTCTTTTACACCACCAGTTCATTAACCAGAAGAACACTGTATTTTTTTTCTTTGGGTAGCCACAAAGTTTTCTAGAGACAACCTTTGTGCCAACTCTATACTAAAATACCTCAAAACCACTGACCCCTGAATAAGCTCAAACTGTCCTAGAACTGGAGGAAAAAGAGCTGCATTTAATCAGTGTAGTGGGTTGATTTTGTGTTGTTACTCCTCTTCAGGAGATCAATGACTTTATTTGGACTGTTAGAAAAAAAAAAAAAAGAAACAATAATTGTGGTATTTTAGATGTAGCCCTGAATGAATAAGTATATTTTATAGAGACCATAAAAGAACAATAAGTGAATCATAGCTATCCACCTTCCAAGGACTGTGACAATGATTTAAATCAGTGCATCTAAATTATTAAACCTGTTTTTCCTATTATGATGTATTTATTAGGTTACTATCACACATGCAAACCGCACCAGTTCAGTGTTTATCCATGCAATATTCCCCACTGAGTTTTAATGTCACTTAGAAAAAACTAAAGTATGTCTACCCAAATCTACTCAAAGTGCCTGTGATGTGAAGCACCCAAGTCCATTCTTTCCAAGTGTTCATTTATCTCCTTCACCACTGGACAGTCATTCTCTACACCATCCATAGCATCTGGCTGGTTTGTTTTAACCTTTTCTCTACAGTGTATCAACTGGACCTATCACTTTAAAAAGGAAAAATATTTAAAAGCTTTTTATCATGTTTTTATCTTTAATTTCTGCTATCTGATACATGAAGATGATCTAGAGATAACACAGTATCACAATAAAGAATTGGCAAATGTCCTTCAGGAATGCAGTTCATATTCACAGAAAACAATTATTGACTTGCTCATCACTAATGTAGTTGGCTTTTCTTTTCAAATCAAAAAAAAATAGAAATAAATCAGTAAGTTATGAAAACACATCACCTTTAAATTCATACCTCTTTCAGCCATATGAGTCAACATGAAGTGCTCTAAAGCCAGTGGACACAGACCTAAAGACCTAGAAAGAAAAAAGCCAAAGAAAACCTCAGATGTCCTTTTTAAGAATATCAGTCTCTAAATCTATGACTAATAATGGAAAGGAAAGGCAAGAAAACTGTTTCATATTCCAGCAATAGGCTACAGAATATTCTAAAAATCATGGAACGTACTCCAATACACCCACAATTTTAATTCAAATTAATTCATTAAGCACTGGCTACACTCTACAGTGCAAGATTCTTCACGATACTCTTGACACTTTCTAAAGAAACCCCACCAAGAATGTGGTGTATCTTGACTTGAATTGCTCCAGTTGTGCTTTGAAAGACAATTTAGCACACATCACACTTCCCTGGCTGTTATTTGCCCCACTGGTTATATTGCGTTGAGCAAATGCACCATTTGGCAATCTCAGTTTATGAGTGGTAAACACCACAGGACAGAAAAGAGACGTGGCAAGGCAAAACCAATTTTAACCTTCTCAGTGCAAGTCATGGAAAACCTGTTGGTCCAATCCTTTTCTCTCTTTATTTCACTTCTCATTCTTCACTGCTCAATATGTAGCCACTATGGCCATTCATTAGACAAATGTAAACTGAGACACATCAGAAGGAGAGCAATATTAAAAAAATAAAAATAAATACCTGAACTAGCTGCATGATTCAGACATACAGAGAAGTTTTAAAATTCCTTCTTACAATTAGCCTTCAAGGATTTCTTACAGCAAAGATGATTAGGAAATTAGAATAATGACAGCTTAGAGTTGTCTTTTCTTATTTCCAATACTTTCCTTAGTTCTGATTGCAGGAGTAATTTTTAAGTAGTATCCGTTTGTATTATTAATCCATTTTCCCACAGGCCTGTTGTCAGAAGTAAAATGTCTTAATTAATTAATTTCTACTCCATGTGTGATTTAGTGATTGTCAAATGAATCTAAAGTACATTCACTGAAAACTGTGTGTGTTTCTTCATTATAAATTTAATTTTTAATATGCATATGTCATCCTTCATTGCTGCGTTAGCTATTAAATTAATTATATTCAGAAATGTATCAAAATCTAAGTACGGACCTGAAAAAAATACAGTTCTGGAAACACACTAGTTTATATAATGGAAACTGTTTCTGGCATGCCTTTCAATTCAGACATAGACTAGAACATATCTTACAGGTGTCTAGTGCTGCACAGAAAATATTTTTTAAAAGACTGCACAAGTGTCCTCAATCAGAAACAGGAAACATCAATAATAACTTCACAAGCTTTTGGTATTTGCAGAGTTTTGAAGGTTTCTAGTAGGAATGGGGAGAATGGGGAGGAAACTCTGATCCATTACTCAGCTATCTGACAAGAAAGATCTGAGAAATATGAGGAGGAAAAGGGGTGTTCCATGTTATTAATGCAGCATCTATCAAAAATAATTAATTCAGTTTGAATGTAAAATATAACTTAATTGAAGCACATAACCTTCCAGCTATCCAAAGCTGATATACTAGGAGCAATACAGATGATTTTTCTTAAATTATTCACATCTAAATTGTTCGGTAACACTGAAAAAACCAAAAAAAAACACCTGTGTTTTATGAGAGCCATCTTCCTAAGGTGCTCACCTCTCTGCAATTCACACAGGTAATATGTTAAGGGAAGCTACAGATGCTCTCCTATTATAGTAAGTTTTCCAAGACTTTAATAGTTGCACTTAAATGTGTGGATTTTCTTCTCTGTTCTAATGAACTGAAAACCAACAATCCATTGTGACCTACTGGCTTGTGCACCTATTCTCATCTTGCTCACACGAGTAGAACAAGCACGTACTATTTAAAAGAATATTTGTATACTTAATCTTAGCCAGAATTCATCTTTAACAGTTCATCCCTTAATCATTTACGGGGAAAACCACTAATAATTTTCTAAGATGTTTTAATAAAGTGTGACTATAGAGATAATCCTGTCAGTGAACTTTCTTTTTCTTTTCAAGGATCTGGTAACAGACATAAAAGAGAATCTCTCTCATCACTTTAAAGAAGTTATGGTTGGCTTGATGTATCCACCTGCCTCCTATGATGCCCACGAGCTTTGGCATGCCTTGAAGGTAATCTTCATAGTCAGACTTGTTTAGAGTTGCAGTTATTAATTAGAGTACTGGAGATATGTTAATTTGTTATTTTTGTTTTTACATTTCATTGGTTGATAAACTAGAGAAAATTAGTACACTGGAGTAGTGTACTATCATATAGTCCACTAGTTATGAGAAATAAAGTGGTGTTTCAAGTTTATTCATTGGTACGCTAAAACTAGCATAAATAATATCCTTATCACGGAACAAATACAACCCAATTAACACCCATGGTAAATTCAGAAAATGAAGAAATATTTATACAGGGACATGTAAGATGCTGTTTTTGCAAGCATTTAAGCATTTATGTATGTTACAAACCAAATTTATTTCCACAGCCAGTGCCATGCAGTAAGGCTCCACCTCTCTAAAGACCAATACTTCTTTAGCAGAACATGTCTTTGCATAAACACTTACAAATTACTCTGCAACAAAGCAGTGGTAACTCCACTAAAACAGAATTGATTTGCCATTTTGAAGAAATCTTTTTCTTCCCTGGATCTGAGACTGCAATCCTCACACAACTGAAGTTTTGAAAGAAAGACATTTTTTCAAATATCAAATCATTAAATGGAGAAATTCATTCCCACAGGGCATTGTGGAGACCAAAAGCACAACGTAGTTCATAGATGACTTCAATATATTCTTTGAAACCAGGCTGACTGTTGGCTATTGAAAATAATAATTCTTCTCAGGAAATTCCTGAATTACCAACTCCTAAAAGACAGGAAGGCATATCAGAGTTCAATCCTGTTTTCATTTTCTTTCCATGAATATTTGCTACTGTCTGCTGTCACAAGACACAGATTACAGGACTTTGGGAAAGATGATTTATCTTGCCAATTTTGAGAATTCTACCCCCACCCCCCCCACCAAAAAAAAAAAAAAGAGTTAGTTTTTCTTGTTCTTCAGACACTTAATTTTTAGAACTACTGGTATGTCTTTATTATAGTTGGCATTAAAAGGATTTCGAAATATCATTGCTAATAAAGAAATCTTGTCTTTCATTAATATTATTGACAAAATTGCCAAAGTTTATTTTTTCCTAAATGTGGATCAAGCTCAAACTTTCTTACAGTATTCTATCTTGACCTGGATTCTTATGGCCAAGGTAAAAAAAAAAAAACAGCTCATGTGTATCCATGGGCTCTGAAGTTCTCCATATCTCAAATGCACAATAGTCATTAACACTATCCATGTGCATATCAAAAGCACCACATCCTATGTCAATTGAAGTTTATAAAATTAATTCACACCCTATGGGAAAATACAGTGATTTGCAGCACTGCATGTACTCCATGGTGCTTTCCTTTAATACCAAGTTCTTTGCTAGATATTACAGATTGTAGCATCCCCAAATAACTTTAAAAAATAAAAAAAAATAAGATAAGAAGATAGAAGACCAACATAATACCTATGCTCATGTCTGCTTAAGATTTCCTGAACACTTGCTAGGGATATGCTCAATCTTTGCTTCTGATTTCTTTCAGCAAACAATAATTCTTACTAAAGCTCTGAAATTATTCCCATTATGTTTCAGTCAACACTAGTCTTGCTTCATTTCCCACTTGCTAATGTACATGCTGAAATTCAGATTTAAAAATGTATTTGAAATACGGGATTTTACTACTAAAGTAATTCAAACAGGTAGATTATGCAAAAGTACACTACAGTAATTGCTATTATTTTGTTATTTCTGACAAGAACAGCATTGCTTTCTTCTAAAAATTGGGATTTCTACTACACGACATCTTTTCATATTCACTTCTTTCTGTACAGGGCGTAGACACAGAAGAAAAATGTCTAATTGACATATTAGCCTCAAGATCAAATATGGAGATCTTCCAGATGAAAGAAGCCTACCTTATGCGTAAGCTTTTTTACCAAGTGCAGAGCAGCAGCTGTACTATGTGTGTTCTCGAGGTATTAGCACATATAAAGGAACAGAACTACAAAAAATGACTTCGCAATACAGACTGGTTCCCTTACCACATCCTCTCCCATAACTATATACAAAAGGTTGAAGCAATGTGGTGGGTGGGCAGGCCAGTGGGGAAAGTGGCTGAGGGCCCCCAGCAGGGCTAGACAGATGTACCAGCCCCACAGCCATGTCCTTGTAGAACCTGCCCAGGTTACACTGGACTAGAATAAGCCTATTTATCCTTTATTTGATAATCTTCATTTGCACTATTCCGATCATGTTCATTTGTGATTTAGATTGTATGTTTTTGGTTTAACGTAGAATATAATACTGATCTTCAACAAGATATTGATTCTGAGACTTCAGGTCACTTCAGAGATACACTCATGAACCTTGCTCAGGTACTGTAAAAACAAGAACTATGACTTATATTTCTAAAAGTTTCATAATAACTTTCAATCATATTTGATAAGATTTTAAGGTGACTGTGATTAAAGCTAGTTCAGTAGGGCTGCACTTTTAAAGAGACAGGAGGGAAGCTGATGAGGAACAGAAACTGATTCCTTCATCTATTCTGACTTAGACTTTGGATAGCAGATGGAAGCAAAGGTAAACAAATTATTTTATAAAGTCCCATTGGTATTCAACTGCCAACCCTTTGCTCCATCTGTCTCATCTCAAAAGGAGTCTACTTGCATGTACAAATGTGATTGTCATTTTTAAAAGCATGTGCTTTCACCATTATCAGAATATAAGCCAGTCAAACATTATGTGAAAATAGATATATTCACATTTTACTAAGAAATAAAGAATTAAAGAGTTTACTGCTTAAAATATAATGTTGTTTGTGATACTGCATATGCTAAAACACAAAATGCTAGCACAAAGGCAAAGGAATTATCACTTTTACATACCAACTTTTGCAGTTTTACCAGTCTGTAGTTTATACAACAAAGAGGTCATTTTTGTCATTCTCATTGTAGTCACTGTGCTCATTATCTTTAAAATCTTTTGTAAACCAGAGTAACAAATAATGGACTGCCATGAGATAACAGCATACATAAGGTGTATCTGTAATTTTATATACATGCATGTCTGTGCAAAAACTTCTTACATTAATTTGAAATAACAGTAGGCTTCACTGAAGTAAAAAAGACAGAAGTTTCAAAAACAGAAGAGGAAATATAAAGAGGAAATATTTTTTCTTGCGCTGGATTTTTTTTTACTTATAATAAAAATTCTTCCTTGCTTAAAAATGAAGTTAGAGATTAAGCAACCTTACTTCTCATAATTATTAAAACCATGGGATATACTTAACCCATCAAATGAACCAAATTTAAAATAATCTCATATTATATTTTATCAGTCCTAATTTCCTTAAACCACAAGTATTGATAAAGAGACCTAAAATCAGCAATTACATGGCTAAAAAAATCTGCTATTTCACTCAAGGAAGAGTTGTGGGAAATTTCATCTTGACTCAGTTATACTGTATACTCCTGAAGACTGTCAGTCAAATTGCTCATGCTTCATATCATCTTATATTAAAAGTCTGTGATACTTCATTAAAACATACCCTTTCTAGTTCTATAACCATGCAACACTTCCAGTGCATCTTTTAATGCTTTTTTGCAGAAAACCTCTGCTTTGATTTCTATTAAATCAGACTACTGAGAGAAATCAACATGCTCCACATATGCAGGGCAAACTATTCAATTGCTATAGTATTGTATTTATGGTTTTCATGTCCAGCCTGAGGCAGATTAGAAGTTATAGGTTAGGGTCCTTCCTAAAGAAATTAACAGAGTTATAATAGTTTCAAATTCAGGCTAATTAATATTCTAGTCTGAGACAAACAATTTATTCTGATTTTCTTTTTTTGAGTATTAATTGAAATATGATAATTTTCTACACTTTAAAACATAATTATACAAATGTTACTGGAGAAAGTGGGCATTTGACTCATGTAGAGTATTATTAAAGTTATTTTACTGCCCTGTCTTTATTCCTTTGTTTTCTTGTGTATGTAATTTTATACAGCCATTCCGTCATAATACACTTCAGATAATTTATCTTACTACTAGAAATTTAACTGTGAAATTCTCAGCATTTAATTAACATGCAAATTAACATTTTTAACAAAAAGAACTACAAATAAGTCTTTCTACAAGCTGAAAGCCAATACCTAATTTTAATCCTCCCCTTCACATGTAAGGTAACATGACTGTAAATTTAAACTAAATTAGTTCAATCACATATTATTAAGGCAGTAACTTATTATGAGCTTCAGATTCTTAAGAGTTCTGCAAACAAGGCTGATTTGTATCCTTACAAAATGACTAATAGTTATAAAAGCAATTCCAAAAGTAGTGTGCTCTTCTATTTTACTGACTATATAATTAAGATCATAGTGTGTTTACTAAAGAATTTTGCTTGGGTTGTGTAACTGGAAAGCTATTAAATGTATGGGAAAATTAGAAGTATTCTTTTGGGGTTTGTGTATCAAAGTTGTCAATTTCCTTGTCTTGGATCTTAATTTTAGACAATGATTATGAGCAAGCAAAATCTCCATTATTTGATGAGCTTTCTCCTATGGTTTGCGTAGGAAGAAAAATACATTGAGAAAAGATTCTTTCTGGTAATATGCATATTGATAAGAACTAATCAGTGAATGGAAAATGTTACTCTTATCCTTGTTTTTCCCCCAGTTACATATTAGAGTAAAAAATATAACATCCATAATCCTGAAAATGGTGGTGGTCAGGTAAAAAGTTATTTAAAATAAGACAAAAATGGGATAGATTTATCCATTTACCCCACTTTTTCTTTTTACAAGACTGTTTGTCATTACAGAATTCCTCTTATTAAAGAAAATTAAGACACAATATGACAACTTGAAGATGTTGGCCACATTCTGCAAATTCAACCATGTAGTATACTGATCCAACCTAGAAATCTATGTTATCCCAAGAAATTAATCATAGCTTCATATACAGAGAACTTTATATTCCTACAGTAGTTTAGCATTTTGAATATCTATCTCTTTTTTGCCTCAGGGAACAAGGATGGAAGGATATGCAGACCCTTCCACAGCTGCTCAGGATGCAATGGTAAATATGCTCAGATATGAAGTTCTCAAACATTAAAAAAAAAAAACAAACCAGAAAACAAATGTTGAAAAGTGATTAAGGACTTACTTAAAATATTTTGTGTGGTTCCCCCCCCCTTTTTTCTGATATATTAGATTCTATGGGAAGCATGTCAGCAGAAGACAGGCGAACACAAAAACATGCTGCAAATGATTCTCTGCAACAGGAGTCACCAGCAGCTGTGGATGGGTAATCCAGCAGTTCAGCTGTTTCAACACAGAGTGGAAAGGAAAAATGCAACTCACTAAGAAAGCTATGCTTTGCATGCCAAGACAGTCAGTGTGCAGCAGGACATTAGCCTGAAACCTAAGTGTGAACTGTTGGAGCTCTCAGACTTCCACCAATGTTAATGGGAATTTGGAAGTAATGCAAAGCTGAACTTTGCCCGATGACTACTGACAGCTGTAAACAGAACAGACAGGCATCAGGATGCCAAATAACCCAGAAAAGAATGTGTGACCAAAGAAAGGCAAATGTTACAGCTTCACTGTCTACACATGACACAACAGGATGAGGGAGATTTTTCTTAACTATTTTATTCATTTTTCCTAAGCAACTCTAAGGGAGAAAACACCTTGGGAGAGCTGGATGGAGTATTTTCAACAAACATTTGCATGTGAAAACACATTCCTGTGTTGAAGCTTTTCCCAAGAAGTTTCATAGAAGTTTTGGATGGGAGCACTTCAGTGTTTACATCTGCTCTCAAGTAATGAACATAAACACAGAAACACAAGAGCCATTTTTATTTAAAACAGAAAATCAAATATAGCTACAGATTGCAGGAAATTTATGTGAGCTCATCCAAATCTTCCATTATAGAAAATAAACCTATTTTATCCAGTGACAAGTTTGAGTTTCTGCTCTGCAGTCGAAAAACAGTCTGTCTGCTGACAAGTTTATCACTGTGCAGCCAGCTGTATTTCTTACGTCAGCTTCCAACAGTAGCTTTGAACTACTTTACTATCATGGATCAACAAATTCATTCAGCTGATGATGACAGGATTAACACACCTGCTCTATGTTCTGCTCTCTTCCTGATCTCTGAGGGCCCTTCCTGTACTGTAGTCCTCCACAAGTTTTGTAGTCAGCAGAAAAAGAACTTTCCTCCTTCCCTAACTGAGAAAGCACACCCTGGATATTTGTGTGTCTGCATATCTGCACCTTGCAGCGAGCGTGCACGTCATGCACATCCTGGCTCCTTGCCACAATCCAGGAATCTTGCCAGTTTTAGCCAAGCCAAGCAAGGAAGTTGTCTTATTATTGAGTCATTCTTACAAGTGTCATAAACAGATGTTGCTAGATATGTGGTATGCATTCATTTTATACTGTAGGCTGAAGAAGCCAGGGGGAGAATGTCCTAGAAGCCAGGTTTCAGGCTATTCATTTAGGTTGCCTGACCTGGGCAATATAAACATAATGAAACACTAAGAATAATAAGGGTAAAAAATAAACTCAATAGTTATAGTACTGGGGAGAAGCAAGGGAAAAATAAAAAAATAAAAAAAAAAGGCGAGTTGATCATTATTAATGAACCAGAATAAACAAGACTTTTTTTCCACCCCCCTCCCCCAAGTTTTCCAGGAGTTCCAAAATATCTCTGGGCAAGACATAGTAGATGCCATTAATGAATGTTATGATGGATACTTTCAAGAATTACTGGTTGCAATAGGTAATGTAAAGACATTATTTTTACTAGCAGCAATCTCTTAGTATATTATCTCTTATGCATCAAGAATATTATTTTTCTGATATTTTATCCACTTTAATCTGCTATATTGCGCAATTAAATTTTCAGAGATAATTAGAAAAAAATATTTTTACTTTCCCATCTAAAAATTTATCTATGCAACACTAGCTTCTGACTGAGCAGAACTAGTATCTACTTTAATTGATAATAAACTTAGTGTGATCAATGATAAGGGCATTTTCAACTGATTTTACACATACTAAATAACCAGCTAAGTTTTCAGGACTTTGGTGGTATATAAATAAGTTCCAAGCTTTATGTACATTTGTCTTTCATTTATAGAATATGGATAAAATATTTCTACAAATAGCACATGTGAATGTATTCACTGATGTTTAATAGGCCCTTTGATGCAACAGCAATGAGGACCCACCACCAAATTATCAATATAGTTGTATTAGTGAATATCAGTAGCTTAATTTTAACCTGACACATGGACAGCACTATTTAGCTTTATTTTTCAAGGAGTCCAAAGCCTAAAGAAATTATTTTATAACAATCTTCTGTTTACCTGTTCCAACTCTTCCCTCCTAGTTCTCTGCATTCGTGACAAGCCCTCCTACTTTGCTTACAGGCTTTATAATGCAATTCACGTAAGTAGTCATTCTACTTAATGTCATAAAAAGAAACTTCCCTATTTTTTTTTTGTTTCTTTGCTTGTTTGATTATTCCTAAACAAGTAGTTACAAATCAGTCTCTGCAGTCTTTAAGGTGTGATTTGTGTGTTTTATAGTTGTTGGTACCTACATGAATTTCAAAGCAGTAGTGCCTAGGCAACTAAGCAGTAAAAAGTGCCTAAGCAGGAGAACTAAAAGGTTAAGTATTTAGATACCTTAAAAATTATCTGTCAGCTGGCTTTTTTTTTTTTTAATTGAAGACTTTTTTCTATGCATGGTAACTCCCCCTGCTGTGCATTATTCTTACCTCGTTATTTTTTGTCTCTAGAGATTTAATAAGTATGGCTATAACATAAATAATAAATTAAGGTTACACAAAGACAAATGGTCATATTTCTTTGTAGGACTTCATGCAGATTCTTTTTTTTTGTGCGTAACAGCTAACTTCTTTTGACTCTTTTGCTGCCACTAGATGTCCCCATTCTTCACACAATGACATTATGAAACTCTATTTAGAAACAGTTAAAATAAAACACATCTAAACCCAAACTATGTAAATTCTAAAGCTATGGTTAAGAATCTCACAGAAATCACATGAGGCAGCAGTTTTTGTGAAAGAGATTCACAAAAACTCATTATAGTTTAAACAGACTCCACAACAACAGTCACAACTGCTACTCACAAACTGAATTCCTAAGAATACGGACAAAAGTTTGTCAAATTTTCTTTTTTAAAAAATTTCAGTGCATGGATAAATCACTGGCATATGGAGATACCCCGTTATTCAGTTACATAAATTGTATTATTTGAGTACATGAAAACTCTGTAGATAAAATCCTTAGACTCCTTTAACATCTAGAATACCCTTATGGGTAGACCTTTTATATGCTATATACTTATATATCCCATATGGGTACATCTTGCCTTTATCTGTTAAACATTCATATGAGCACACACAGATGGGCAAACTATCAAGTTTCCTCTCATTTTCTTTTTTCTTTCTTTTTTCATTTTAGGACTTTGGGTTTCACAATAAAACAGTTATTAGGATCCTCATTGCCAGGAGTGAGATAGACTTGATGAACATACGTCAGCGATACAAAGAGAGATATGGGAAATCACTCTTCCATGACATTAAGGTAAGTTTTTGCAAACTTCTGCATATATTCAGCACTGGTATCACACAGACTGTACCACTCTGTTTAACCATTTAGTTTAAAATAAAACAAACAAAAAAGCAAGGTGTAAAAACGATAGCACATTGTCAGTGCCTCAGTTTGATTTGAGTGACTAATTCACTCTCAACTCGCTCTCTGTGATTTTATCCTTCCCCAATGCGAGATGTGTATATAAACAGGGTATGACAGTGTGTGCTGAACAAGAGTTTGTATGAGTGGTTTCTATACTAATTGATAACATCTCATGTTAATCCATAAGGCTAGGCTGGTACCACTTTTGTGCAAAACTGAAGTAAATATCTGATTTTATCCTTGTGCTTAGGTAGTACCTTCACAAACCCTGCTCCCCTTGTACTCCTGATCTGATTTTTAAAACAAAACTTTGAATCTGTTTAATTGCACAAAAAAAAAATGTCTCTTGCTAAGACACTACCTGTTTAATGTCACTATAATCCATCTGCAAGATGCGCAGCAACTTTACAAAATCGCTTATGAATTTTTGGTATTGAACTTGAGAATTAACAAACAGATTTGATCCGGCCTTTCAAAGATAGATTGTTTCAAGATGCCCAAGCAACCAAAGGCCATGGCAAGTGAAACTGAAAATATCTCAGCCTAGAATCCATGTGAAAACAGTGTAATGTTTTTCAAAATATTATAACAGTCTCGTCTTTTGTCATATACCAAGAAAAGAAAAATTCAGAAAACTTACAGTCAGAGAAATGTTGATTTTTTTTTTTTTTCCTTGCAGCATTTTGCTTCAGGGCATTACGAGAGTGCTTTACTTGCTATCTGTGCTGGTGATACAGAAGATTATTAAGAAGATGAACTCTGAAGGCAGTGCAAACCTATTTTAAATAGAAATTGAAGCTATACGCAATGCACTAACTGTAAGAGATCCCTATTTCACATAATAAAACGGCAAAATCTGTGTGTACTGCACTTTTGCTAATATGAAATCTTTCTTGAGACAGGAAAAATGTTGGCAGGAACATGGTGTTTCCCTAGTTCTAATTAATATTTCTGGTTTTATGAGTAATGTAAATTAATGGAGCAAGTGGAAAAATTACTCCATATAAGCACTTGTTTATCATTTAGTGTCAGAACATCCCAAATATTTATCAACAGGCTCTGGAAGAATTTATTCACTTTCACACTGGAGAGAAAAATAGTATTTTGCTTCATTTACATTTAACAAGAGGATTTCTTCCTTTAAGGATTTTTTTTTTCCTTCTCTTTCCCACTTCCTATACCTCATATTTTATGCTCTTGAACATTATTATTTTAGTTACTACCAGAATAAGCATCTGCCCCCATCTATTATCAGTCACTCACCAGAGTGGTTTTATATTCTTTTACTTAGTTAGCTCACATACTTAATGGCCTTTCCTCCATTCCGCTTGAAACTAAAGTAAAAATTAGAATCAAGTAGTCCATCCATTCCAGTGCCATGTGCTGGGAAACCTGGAAGATGAAGCATTACCTAGCTTTATGTAGAGAAGCTCCGGAGGATTAAACCCTGAATTCCACTTTTACCTATCTCATTTTAACCATTAATATCGACGTCGGAGGCATAATATCTCATGCTACATATGAGAGCACGGAGGCATTATCCAGGATGCCCCGGGTGGTACAATTAAAGAATTGACTGCTGCTGGGTAACATTGCACCTCCGCGTGAGGCTGAAGGATGCGGCGCTCCCTGGAACACCCGCGAACAGTCTGAGATTGCAGCTGGTGACAGCAGCTGGAGACAGCAGCTCCCACAGCAACAAGGAAAGCCAACAGAGCCCAACCACGACTCCTCGCCCCACGGAAAAACGTGACGCTACTTTAAATATCCCGGCTCTGTTCAGGGCAGCCTATCCGTGAGCCTTCCAGCCTCCGTGTATGTGCCTGCTGTCAGCCTCTTACGGAAACAGAAGTGAGGGAAAGTTCACTAAAATATCTGCCCGTGGCTTTTCTCCCGCCGCCACAAGGTGTCCAACTGGACACAGACCTTCGGGATGTTTTTAAAACAGAGAGGTACTTGCTGCAGATGCAGTCCGTATGACTGAATAAAGCAGTGCTGCAGAAAGGCCCAAATAAATACGTCGTTGCTTTTGTGCTGTTTGCGCCTGTTGCTTCCCTCAGCCTCTGGAAATAACGCCTACATAATTACACCGTATTCTTCTTTGCAAATATCGATATCGTGTTACAAATATATTGATTTATAATAAAATTTCTGTCAAATCTCTCTTGAGTTTGACTCACTTCCAAACACTTCGGGCGGGTAATAAAATTGTTAAGCCAGAACTTTGGGAAGAACGGCTCTGGGAGTAAAAGTATTTTTTTTTAAAAAAAAGTGGGGAGGACGTGGAGGGAGAAAGGAGAATGAGCTGAGCACTGTCTCAAAGCACTGTCCCAATTGCTCAGCACTAACATGATTCTAAACCGAAGTTACGTTCTGATTTTGCAACTGTAGCTGGAGGTTGCTCCCAGCAGCCGTACCTCGGCACTGCGGAGTCACTTCGTTTTAACTCTGCCGATTTCCAGAAGGCAGCAACGACACTTCTTAATGGCAAACGCGCCGAGCTTCCAGGGCTTCCCGAAGACCCAGGGCCCCCCGAGCACCCAGGGCCCCCCGAGCACCCAGGGCTTCCCCAGCTCCCAGGGCTTCCTGAGCTCCCGTCCCAGCACGTGAGGCGGGAGCTCCGCCCAGAGCCCGTCACAAAATGGCGGTGGCGGCGCTAGGACCGCGCGGGCGCTACGGCGCGCGGGCGCTCGCGCGCCAGGCAAGAGGCGGGTCCCAAAACTCTCTGCCCCGCCCCTTTCCCTCGCCTGCTTTTATTGAAGAATGGCGATGTCAATCTCGCGCCTCCGCCTATTGCCAACGCTCCTCTCATCGCCCCGCCCCCCGCGGCCGGGCGCCACTTGTTGGGAAGTTGACGGCTGGAAGCGGCGTTGGGATCACGGCGCTCCGGGTCCTGGGGCAGCCTGGCCGTAGCTCCTCGGTGCTGTCGAGCTGGAAGTGGCGGAGCAGAGGGAGGAGCGCGACCCAGAGCAGCAGCAACGGGAACAGGAGCGGCGGCCGCTCGTCCCCTCGCTGCCGCCGATGGAGGCGAGCCTGACGTGCGCCGTGTGCCTGTCGCTGTTGGAGGAACCGGTGACGCTGCCGCTGTGCTCGCACAACTTCTGCCGGGGCTGCGTGCTGGAGTGCCTGGCCTCGGCCGAGGCCGCCCGCCTGCGGCAGCTGCAGCGGAGCCCGGGGCAGGCCCGTCTCGGCCGCGGGGCGCCGGGGCTGGGCCCGGGCTCGGGCCCATCCTGCGCCCGGGTGCCTTGTCCGCTGTGCAGGAAGCTGTGCCTGCTGCCCCGCGGCGGCGTCGCCGCCCTGCCAGTCAACACCACCCTGGCCGAGGTGGTCAAGCTCTACCGGTCCGGCGCGGCGGGCGCTTCCGCGGGCGGGGAGGCGGCGCTGGGGCTGAAGTCGGGGTCCGACCTTCTCTCCCTGCAGGCGTTCGGGGGAAGCTGCCAGAAACACCCGAGCCGGCCGGTGCAGCTCTACTGCCGTATGTGTCGGCAGGCGGGGTGCGGGCAGTGTGTCTCCGAGGAGCATCAGGGCATCTTCCACTCAGTCAACCTCATAGACACGGTGTACCAGGAAGAAAAAGTAAGCGTGGCGCTCCCCCTTCGCTCTAGGGGCCTGGCTGACAGGTCGTGCTGTCCGCTGGAGATCCTACTAGGCTCGGGTTGGTTTTGCTCAGAAACACAGGAAAAACCGCGGTGTGCTGGGCAGGAGAGGGGCAGAGGGCTTGTGCTTCTTTGGGGCAATGAGGAGTTGTTTGTGGACTGACGGATTGTGCCTTTCTGGGCTGCCGTCACACTGCATCCAACGCACATAGGGGACCAGGCGGTATTGCAGTAGCAACAGACCTGAACCCAGTTTACCGAAGGACCTGGAAAGTTGATTTTCGGGTGGTGTCCGGGTTTTTTGTTTGATTCGGGGGAGAGGGGTGTTGGTGTTTGGTTTTGTTGTTGTTTCTCCAAGTTCAGGAAAAGCCAACAACTCCAAAAACCCACCCACAGATGTTTTGTTTATAGGCTCTCTAGCTGCGATAGGTAATTTGGGTCACAGATAATTACATACTTAGAGATAGATAGTTTGGGTGAGTAATAATAAATGTATAAACAAGATGCTTTGCGAGCTGCATAAGAAGGCAACTGTCTGCCATAATGGTTGGTTGCATGGTTGTAGAAGTTGTGATTTTTAACAAAATAGGGACTATTTGGGTAGAATGAGCTTTTCGTGCCCTGTTCAAATTGAGTGCGGGGTGACAGTTCCGTTGTGCAGTAACTGAAACAACTGCAGGGCAGTGATGAAAAAAAAGTACAAGTATAAAAGTTTAAATACAGCACTGACTATTCTTTAAGACGGAAGTTGCTTTTACACTGATTTTCCTCCTGCCTTTCCCATCACCATTTGTATGTCATTTGGGAAACCACAGGGAAAGAGTGTTAGACATACTACTACATAACGTAAAGTAGTGTTACTGTAGAGAAATAAAGGAGGAAGACTCAGTGCTAATATTAGTTTAAACTCAAACAGAAATATCTTATGAACAACTTTCTGTTCTAGCAATATGAGGTATAAAAAGAAAAAGTATCACACAGGTTTTTGCCAAACTGGAATAACACCATTAAAACTTATATTGTAGAAGATGTATGTGAGGGGAGGGGTTAAAAAAAGCCTGAGGAAAACAGTGTTTTAACTACAAAGTAGTCATTCTATCAGTATGCATTGTAGATGAGCGTAAGAACATTACTTTGAGAAACAGCAGAAGAAAGTTTGTGTGCTGATCCAGAAAAGCATTAAATGTTATTAAGTGATGTTTTGAATCACAAGGTTTTATGTGATATTGTTCAGAATATCACATATATAGGGTTGGAAGGAACCTCTGGAGATCATCCAGTCCAGTCCAAACCCCTGGAGGGTCACCTGGAGCAGGTGACACAGAACTGTCATCAGATGGGGTTTGAATGTCTCCAGACACACAACCTCGTTAGTAGGTAGCCTGTTGCAGTGCCTTTCCACCCTCCATGTAAAGAAGTTCTTCCTCATGTTGAGGTGAAACTTCTTGTGGTTTAGTTTATGGCCACTGTTTCTTATCCTGTCTTTTCAGTGGGCACCACTGAAAAGTGTCAGGCACCCTCCTTTTGGCACCTGCCTTTGAGATATTTATATACATCAATGAGATCTTCATTCAATTTTCTCCAGATTAAACAGGCCCAGCTCCTTCAGTCTCTCGTCATGAAAGATGCTCCACACCCCTGATCATCCTTGTGGTCATCCACTGGACCCTCTCCAGTAGCTCCTTGTTTGTCTTGGTCTGATTCTAGATAAGCAATGAAATATATTTATTTTATGGAATGGATAAAATAAGCTTTTTAATTGTCTTGCAGTTAACCTTCTTCAGCACTCTGAAACAAATGAGGATAATAAATGAGAAGCTGGTGAATGAGATCTCAAAACGGCCAAATGATGCAGACGTGAGTTACAAATGCGGGATATTCTGTGTGTGTGTGTATCTTTGTTTTTCTTCTCTTTATAATTTATTCACAACCTGGAGCATACAGGTGCTCCTTGTAGTATAGGTGTACTCTGAGCTTACTTAGAGAAGTGACTCTGTGGGGACATTGCTATTGCATTGCATCTGTTCTTGTGTTCTTGTGCTTCTAGATGATGCTGAAAAATGATGTGGAGATAATTGAGCTGAAATTTGGAGAAATTTTCAAAACTCTAGAAATGAAAAAACAGCAATTACTAGAAGATGTTGAAAATCAAAGAGGTAAAAAAGAGAAAGAATTTCAGATTTGGAAGAAAATGAAAGAAACTCACAAGAAGACAATTGAGAATTTTTTGAAGGATTGTGAAAAGCTTGTCCATGAGTGTGATCCTCAGTGTTTCCTGGAGGTGATGGCCTTTTGTTTTTGATATCAGTTATATAAAGAACTCAAATGGAGCCAGGTGTATTGTAGATCATGATTATAATCAATCAGGAAAAACAAAGTCAACAAATTAAAAATACAGATTAAAATTACTTAACACATCATACTTTTTTATAATAATGATTTTCGTTTTTAGAAAAGTTTGAAAAAGCTTTATATGCAGTATATCAGTGATTTTTACTGTTTGCTTTCCTAAGAAACAGCATATTTCTGATTTCTACAATGGGTCTTCTGATGCCTCCTGATAAAGGGGATGCTAAGAAAGTACAGAGTTTGACTAAGTGCCTGGTAACAACTTATAAAGGAAAATTTGACCTTTACTTGAAGTAAAAGCAACTCCCACTTGCGGAAGAAATATTGTGATTCCAGTGATTAGCATGCCACTAATCACTGCCACATCTCTTTCTCAACTTCCTCCTTTTCTTCCTGCTGTCCCTCCTTCCCCTCTTTTCTTGTCTTTCCCCATCTCATTTTCGTCTTCTTCCTTCTATGTCTCCTGGTTTGCTTCATATTCTGCCTGTTCCTTCTGTTCTTCCTCCACTTTTGCCTTCTGTTCTTCCTCCACTTTTGCCTTCTGTTCTTCCTCCACTTTTGCCTTTTATTCTTCCTCCACTTTTGCCTTTTGTTCTTCCTCCACTTTTGCTTTTGGTTCCTTCTTACCTTCCTCATCTTTTTCCTCCCATTCCTCCTGTACATCTACTTCCTCTTTCTGCTATTTGTTTTCTTGCTCTTCAACTTAGCACCTCCCTGCCTGCCCTCCATAACAGTACATTGGTTTTGTTGTGTAAAGATCCAGTACAGTGAGATCACCAGATTTTTATAGGGCAGCAGTTCTAATCCAGCCAGGATTTTTTACTTTTTTATTTTTCATTACATGGTCTTTGGAAGTCTGTCATGGTCACAGTGCAGTGCACTGCACTTCTTACCACCATTATCTGCCTGATTTAAAACTAAAAGACAGCTTTTTTAATAGTATAATAGCATATTGAGAGCACATAGCAGAGGCTTTCCTCTCTAAGAAATACAAAATAGACCTTCATTTGAATGTTTACAAGTCACTGAACTTCTGAAACTGATCAGGTGGCCATATAGGCAATAATTTGAATGCCTTCATTTGGCTCTGAAAGAGTTGTTTTTTGTATTTATCACAAAATATTACAAGATAAATAATGGTCACAGACATACTTCTTTACGTTGGTGTATTTTTGTTTGGTTGGATTTTTAATGTTAACAGCTTTATTTTTTCTAGTTCTGTGAAATGAAGAGAGGGACTTTAGTCTCTCATGCATTTTGATAAAGCAGTAGCTTCCTGGTAGTTGGAGAAATGCTTATATCTTACAAATTCTTGTTTTATTTATAGGTTGCCTGTGGCTTGAATACAAGGTATGTTTTTTCATGTTTTGTTCTTTAGTTTTCTTTTAGAATTTTAAGATTAAATAAACAGCTACATTGGATATCATAAGTAAGCAATTTAAAATTAAAATAGTATTGAGTAATTAAGAGTTTATAATACTTTCAGATTTTTGGATGCCAAATATTCCAAATTTTAGGAAACGTATCAAGAATTTGAATGACATACTGTCTGGGATTAGAGATAATTCAGAAGCTTGGTTATCTCCCTATTAAAAACCAAATAGAGAAATTCATTGATACTTGCTGATTAAATATTTTCGGGTATCTTATTTAAACTCAAAAACACTGAAGCATGCTTGAAGCTTTTACAGAAGTTTTTCAGTGTAAGAGAGTGTGTGGAGATTCTGCAGTATCTTTGTTTTTGTGTTGGTAGTGCACATACCCTGTAATGTCTTCTAAGGGTTCTTAATTACATTTCTTAGAACCTTTTAACCTGTCTTTAAGAAAGAACATTGGAAATGGAGTTCTTCAAAATACATTGTATTTCAGATTAACATTAGCAATGCCCTCTGAAGAAAGAGAATAATTTAAATGCAGGCAATGTGCACGAAGGAAAGTGGAGGGTGTAATTTTTTTGCTGACCAGCACTACTTCCTGCAGTTTTCATTGATTATGAAATATAATTCAAGTGAACAAGTTCTAAGGGGGGAAAAAAAATCTAGAGGACTTGAAATTTTATTGTGTACATCATTTTTCTGATTCCTTCTTCCTAGTGATTTCTTTACTTTTTTTTTTTTTTTTATTAGGCAGGTATAATTTAGCTAGCATGTAAGCATGAAGAAAAATGTTTAAGTTGGTTCATTTTTGGTTGGTTTTTCTTTTCCAGAATGAAAACTCAGCTTGATGTGATGAATATAGCATCCAACTGGGAAAAACCACCAGTATATATACCAAAGAAAATAGATATAAAGTCTGTTGTTAATGAAATATTAGCATTGGAGTTAACTCCTGTTGATGCAGGTATTGTTCAAGGTGGGGAAGAAGGACTTAATTATGACAAGATTTGGGAAGTCTAGAAACCTGGAACTTGAGGAACCAGTTACTAATAAACAATTAGCATGGTAAACACATGCAAGAAAAACCATCTGAGCAAATCAAATGCATGATAAATTCATGAGGGGTTTTTAAATGCATTTTATGAATGTGCTTTCTCTAGGAAGTTCCTAGGCTGTGTTTTTGGAATCTGCAGTACCATACTTTTCATATCCAGCCGAGAGCACCGCTGTCAGAAGTGTGTTCTGAACTAGATGGGTGTTTGTTGTAGTGTCATATGAATGTTGGCTATGCTCACATTAAGTGCCTTTACCTCACAGGAGGAGGTGTTACATTTTCTGTAATGCCAGGCATTTCCAGCATTTAAAAAAATGTCTTACACGGGCTTTTTACTTTATATCACAGAAAATTCAGCAAGGGCTAGGGTCTCACTTAGAGCACTGTATTTTTGTTCTTAAATGGAATCTATTTAGGTGCAGAGGAAGCTTACAGTGTTTTCTCTATTTAATATATTGTCCATTACTATCCTATTTCTAATAGAGCTACCTTATGAAGGAAATGAGAGCTCAACTCTATTTAAAGATACCTTAAAGCAGTGGCAGGACCAGAAGAATACACCCAACACCTTTCTTGTAAGTTATTGGCTCTGTGGCCTTCAGCATGATACTATTTTGTCTGTTGTGGTTTATCAAAATGAAATATGATGTTTGCTGCCAAATATTTTTCAGCCTGTAGCAGGACAGGATGAAGCAGATGGTAGCAGGATCCTTACTCGCTTTATGTCAATATCAGAAATGTCAGAATTTCAAAATATGAGCCATGAGGTATGATTGAACATCAGTTGTAAGTATGTCTAAGTTACTATTTGTTGTGATGCAACTTTCTAAATAAGCTTTTAAAATGTTTTTCAGTCTCCTCAGTAGAAAGTTACACTTCCAGTTCTACAATGAAATCTGATCAGGAATTAAAGCTGTCAGAATTTTACTTTTTTTTTTTTTCTGCCCTTAGAAAGCTGAAACTTAATCTTACTACTCACTTCAAATACTTACTCTTATATTTAGTGTGGCTTTTTGAGTCACATCTATCTTTGAGTCTTTCTAATCTGAATAAACTGCCCTAGTGTTGTTTGAAGAGGAAATCGTCTGCCTGTATTCTGTTTTCTAAAGAATAGAGTTGCACCTTGTAAGACCACATAGTAATTTGACATGAAACTCAATTTCGTCTCTTTTTTGTTTCATTTTGAATTATATAGTCATTCAACTAATTTTATTTTTTTTTTACTTACTAGCAGCTTCATGTGGGTGGCTGAGTATTGTTCTGTGCAGAATTATTCCAGTTACTTAGTGAAGCATGGCTGGCAGTGAATCACTTAATGCATGTTCTGAGAATACCAGTGGCAGATGATAGAATTTTAAAAGTTTCTTAGGTCCTTTAAATATAGCATTAATTTTTTTCTGCATTATTTTGGAAAATGCCTCTTTTCTATTGCCATTAAGAATGCAATTATATATAATAACAAAAAAGAACAAAAACCTCACCATCTAACTTAATTTCAGATGGCTATTTTTATGAGAATTTGATTGAGAATTTATTGTTTAATATTCAAGTTAGTGTTTTTTATCTATTTTTGGTTTTGATAGTGACTTTAAATACAGTTTTCTGTAGTCTTCTTTCAAAACCTACTTTGTTATCAGGGTTCTATGTGTATCTTGTTCAATTGTCTTTAAAGAACTTTTTTCTGTAATGACTTGTGTTCTGTTGCCTTCCAGTAGCAATGGAAAAATACATTATAAATTCTCTAGAATATAGGAATACTTTTCTTCAGTCTTAGTCATACAAGAGTATTATAACCTCTGAATCCACAAATGCCATGTTAGATAATGTGATTTTTTTTTTTTTCCTGTAATTATAGGAGTTACGTTACAAATACTATATGGAACTTCAGAAGAGCACCAATGTGTTTAAGACTCAAAATTTCCCTGCAAATAAAAAGTATAAATTTGTAGCTGCTGAGGCCTCCAAGAGTAAGTCCTCAGGAGCTTCTTTTATATCTGTTCCTACCAAAACAAATAACACAGATAAAATAAAAATGGGAACCCTGCAAAGAGGAGGTGACTTTGACAGAAGAAACTTTTCTGGAAGCAGTGCTCATAGCATCCCATCCACAAATACCATCTTTTCTGAAACAAATGGTGACTTAAATTTATTTCATGAGGGAAGTGGCCAGGAAGTATCCACTCCAGCCCTGTCAGAAACCTCTCCAGACTTGTTAATTAAAGAAAAATGGCCAAGACAGGCATCAGCAGGTACTGTTTCCAATGAAAGGAACTCAAATTCTAGCACTTCATCAGATTTAAAGCCAGCAGCAACAGTGGCTGTTACTGTTTCAAATTCAGAATCTGTAGATGTTTCAGCAGAGAGACCTTCAGGTGTGCCTTTTACTTTCAGTGCATCTAACAACTCTCTACCGAGATTTAGTAAAGATAGAGGTGCATTTTCCTTTAAAAAGCAAGACAAGAGATGTGCTTTCCCTCAGTTTTATTTAGGGAGATGTGATAAGGTAGATAAAACCACTAACCAGGATAAACATGGTCATGAAACCAAAAACACAGTTTGTGATGCTTCAACAAGTCCTAATTTAGACTCAGCAGAAAGCGAGAA
Organism: Parus major; assembly: GCF_001522545.3. NCBI lineage: Eukaryota > Metazoa > Chordata > Aves > Passeriformes > Paridae > Parus > Parus major. Next base: position 31,573,366 of record NC_031771.1, read on the forward strand.
ACCACACATTTTGTTTCCCTTTGGCAATTCAGAAGGAGATTGGTTTGCAGCATCAGAAGTTAGCAATTCATGTAAGGTGTTACCATCATCCTCAATTTTAAGCCAATCTGAGAAGCCATCTGACAAAAAAACATCTCACATGAGCGACAAAACACCTTGTGCAAAGGAACCTGCTGGATATGGTACACAGAAACCTGTCTTAGGGGAGCAAAAACCTCATGCCTCCGAATCCACCACAACTGTAGCTTGCAGTACTTCAGAAACCAACACTGGATCTGGGCTGAATGATGTCTCCAAGACCCCACTTCTCACCACTAATGGTGCATTTTCCTTCAGAAGTAACTTTCCATTGCCTTCACCAGTATTTTCATTTGGAGGCACTGTCAGAAATACCTCTGATTCGCTGACTTCTTCCATGTTTTTTTCTGGACACAGAACAGAAAAAATGGATAAGGAGAAGATGAACTCTCCTGACAAAACGCTTCTAAATCTAGGGAAACCTGTATCTTCAGAGAGTGCAGAGCCTGCTTCTCTTCAGAGTCATCCAAAATGCAAAGGCTCATGTTTGCCTATGAACTCAGCTAAAGATACTGAAGGTGCAGAAAGACTTGGTAATGGTAATGATCCTTGTCAGCCTGTATGTCCAGGAGTCCTTCCTGTTGAATGTGAGAATGCATCTTCCACTCAACTCACTACAGCAACACAACAACAAAGAAGAGTAAAAGATGAAGAAACTGTTGCTGAAAACAACTGTGTGTGTCATATAAGGGAGGATAAACCTGAGCCTGTACAGTTCCAGAGCACAGCTTGTTTTGTTCCTGGCACGTGCAATGATCCATCTTTAGGAGGTTCTGTGCTTGCAGTAAGTGAGACAGGAGGAATGCTAAGAGACAGCACTTCTGACACTTAAGAGTTAAGTCAAACATCTGTCTCTATTCATACCAGCCATGCATCAGAATATTTTTCTGTTGCTGAAGACAAATTGTCTGGTAGACAAAACTCAGATGTGAAGACAGACTGAAAAGGAAAATAAGCTGGAATTAAATAAATGCTACTTAACACATTAAAAGGTGGGGATACTTGCGATTTTACAGCTGTTCTTCTCCCCACTTCTTGCCAATCAGGATATCTCTGTGTTGGAAACATAACTGTTTATGAGCAGTACAATGCAATGAAGTGATTATTATAGTATAGTCACAAACTCGAGAAACAACCAAAAATGTCATGTCTGGCTCAAGACCAAAGCATGGCCATAGATGCTGCATCTTCAAGAATGCAAACCATCTGGGGTATGTTTGGGGGATGGGGAACTGAGGTGTCCCAGAAAGTGAGTTGGGTGAAGCCTCAGTGGTAGCAGGCAGTAAATTGCTGTGTACAGCAGCACTTGCACTTGAATGGGTAAGAGAATAGCAAAGAGCATTCACCTCACAGGCAGGGAGAGAGAAGAGCCACAACAAAAATAAAGGATAGTGAAAGCGTTACTAAAAATTTGTTTTCTTATCTCCCCTTTATTGTTTACTTTTCTGTGATGTGTTTAATATATGTTGAAGATGTGAGTAATTTAAATAATTTCTCTTGCTCTTTTGAAATGGAAGCGTCATATCAATATTCTTGTAACACACTGCAGAAGGGTGTGAGCTACACTTTTGAAGGGCTGCTTCAGGAAAAATAAACATCCAAATTAGATTTCAGCTCTTTCTGGCAATAGTTTGGTAATACTTGGACAGATTAACTTGCTGTTTTATTGAAAGCTTTTGGATAACCTAACTTTTAAAACACAAAAAATTTCTTTTAAAATCTGGGTGCAATGACAAGAAAAAAGGAAAACAGCACTTCTCACTATATATGTTAATGATTTAGAATTCATGGAATTTTTAGTCTAAATATCGATACAAAGTAAGGATAAAAAGATCAATTTAAAAAGGATCTGTGAGATAACTGCTTTAGTTATTGGAATACAAAGACAGTAGTACTGTTTCAGAATAAAGCTCTGTTTTGTTTGCTGTTCATGCTTCAGCAAAAGCTGATGCTAGACTTTAAAGGAATTCATTCTGTATTAGATAGGTCAACTGGCAAGTATTAAATCAAAATGCAGAATATTTAATATTCTTTCAGAAGTTTTCACTGGCAACTAGAAAAATCAATATGCAAATTACCTCTGTAACTGTAAGAAAAATAGTACTGAAATTTAAATCTCTGCAATACTTACTAATATACTTAATGTGATATAATACTTAGAGAAACTATTCTTGTTTCAGGAAATGTTGACGTAATTTCATTTGTGTTCAGTTCTTGGCCTCAGTTTTTTGTGTGGCAGTGCATTCCTTTATTAGATGTGCTGAAAAAATAGCTTCTAGTATTTATAACAATTAATAATACAACTTTTCTGTCTGTGTTATAGTAAGGAAGGTTGTGAAATTCTCTTTATGGTTAGTCTTTTAGTTCTTGATGTTCATTTCTTAAATCTTACTGTATTTCAATTTTCTCCTAAGATTTTTTTTTCTGTTGTTATCTCTAGACATTCTTCTCATGTTCTGCATGTATATAGGAGAGAAATGTTAATTCAAGTCACTGGAAGACAAAGGCTGAGTGAGATGAAAATGGCAGAGAGGGTCACAGGTAGAGGTTGGTCTCACTAATACAAGCAAGAGAAATTAAACAATTTTAGAGTCAGATGAGGCACCTGTTAAATTTGTTACCAGAATGTTGCAGAAAATATGTTCTTCTGCGGTGACAAAAAAGTTCTTAATAAGCTAGGGCTAATCAGAAACTATAAAAAATTTTTGAAGCTTACATATTTTCAACCTGTCTTCTGTTAATATCTGTTTCATGAGAGTTTGATAAACTTCCATGCAGATATGTTGTTTCTTGACAAAAAGTCAATGAAAAGTGAAAAGATGTGAAAGTGAAAAGACACCATTATAGACTCATAAAGCAAATAGACTACTATATACAACTATATACTACTATGAAAGTAGAACCTGTAGGTGGGGGGTTTGCTACAATCCTAGGACTGCTTTTCAAGCATTGTTGTCCAAGTGCCTTACAGCTCAGCATTCAGGTTTTACAGGGCTGATAAGATTCACACAGAAACCCCCAACAAGATACTTGCCCACTCCCTTGGCTGTACTACACTGACCCAGAAGGGAGCCCTTCCCGCGTTCCCTGAAAATGCTGTGAGGTACAGAATAACCTCTAGGTCTTAGGCATGCCTCCTCCTGACTTCTGTAAAAATCAACCCTGTCCTGGCTGGAAGCAGGACAGTTAGTGATCTTGGATGAACACCAGAGCTATTTCCAAGAAATGGGATTCAAAGTTGTCCTTAATGTGTATTTTGCTTATTATCCATAGAGAATAACTTACATTATCTTGGTCATGATCATAAAATTCTGTGTGGCAGTGAGGACTGATGTCAAAGCCTCACTCTCCTATGTTATCTAAACTTAGGTATGTGTGTATGTTTTTTTCAGATTACAGGGACACAAAAAGGCAGTGTTAAAGTGAAGTATTTGAGAACTTTGCCCATCCTGAAAAAAAAACAAAAAAAAAAAAAAAAAAAAAAACAACAAAAAACAACAAAACAAAAACAGAACAAACAAACAAAAAGCCCAAAACAACCAGGGAATAATGTATTCTACTAAACTCAGTAATTTATTTTACATTTTTGTATCTTCCTGATTCCATAAGATACAAGAGGTAAAAAAAGAAGCAGTTCTCCACAGGGCTGGAAATTTTTATCTAACATCGCTATACTGGTATAAAGTCCTCTATATATTTCAGATTTTGTAAACTAAATCTGCAGGCCAGTTTGAAAGCTTTTATAGAGGTTCATTAAAACAATACTTCGTGATTTAATAGAAACCTTGAAAAACAGTTAAAACAATTTATTATAATTGCTAAAGTACTTGTTGAACATACTTCACAAAGGAGCTGAAAGTTTCTAGTGCTGTCCTTCTGAGAGTCTTATCTCTCCAGCTGTCACAACTGTGATGCTTGTTCAATATATGTCTGGAAGCTATATTGGCATATATGTCATTGCCTGAAAAAAAAGTGCAACTGAAAGATGAACTGAATTATTCAGTTTTGTAACTAAATAAAAATGTAAAAAAAATAAAATTTATTAAAAACAATTGTTTAGTTGACATTAGAGCTGGTAAAATGTCAATTTGTAGAGGTTAACTTCCTGAAGTAAACTTTGCATTATTTTGTATTTTTGGTTTGTTTATTATTGTATTATTGGTTATTAACTGAAGCTTTATTCTGAAGTTGTATTTGATAACTCAGATCTAGTAACTTTCTAACTTAAAGGCTGCTGATCTGTGTGGTAAGGGTGTTAAGTACTGCTGCTTTGGTTGGTTTCTATTCTTCAGGTAACATACTTCTGATTCTCTTCAGTTTTCTTCCCACTGTTTAAACGTCAGTAGAACATTTTTATTTGGATCATCACAGTTCACTCCGACTTGTTCTGAATTAATAAAAAAAAATGGGGGAGCATTGTTCCCTTTTAAGTTGCTTAAAAAATGAAGTATGTCTTATATTCTGAAAAGCACAAATTTGTATCACCAAATATATTTAATAAGGAGTGAAAAATCCTTGAGTGCATAGTCAGCATCTCTTTCATTTAACCTAAAGAAAAAAAAATCAGATAGATACACACTGGAACTGTTTAATTGTTAATAAACCTTGTTGTTTAGGTTGGTTAAGGATGCGCAGAGCATTTGGCATGACCTCAAGTACTGACACACTAGATCCCTGGGATCATTGCAGATCATGAGCAGAGGCTCATGTTTCTGTAATTACATTGAGCATGTAAGACTCATAAGAAATATTAGAAAAGACAATATATTAATATATTGAGAACATGCTGTCAACAGTTTAAATAACCTGTTGCAAGCTAAACTGGAACACTGCAGACAAATCTGGCTAAATTGAGCAGGAGATTGTGTGAACTTTCTATTGATGAAGACCCTATATTTTGCAAAAAAGGACCACTGATTACGGAAAAGGAACTTAATAAACTCAGTTCCTTGTCATTAAGAATACAACCTGAGTTTTTTTTAATACAGTCAATATTTCGTTGAAATACTTCAATTACAGGTTTTGGGCTGGAAAGGATCTCAATGGCCATCTAGTCAGTCACCTGGGTTGGTGCAGTCTTAGGCACAAATCCAGGCTGAGCAGAAAATGTATTGAGCCCTGCAGAGAAGCACTTGGGGTGACGGTTGATGAAAAACTCAACAAAAGCCAGCAATGGTCACTCACAGCCCAGAAAGCCCATGGAATCTGGGCTGCATCAAGAGAAGTGTGGCCAGCAAGTCAAGGGAGCTGATTTCTTCCCATCAACTTTGCTCTTATGAGACACCCCACCTACAGTAGAGCATCCCGCTCTGGTGTCCGCAATAGAAGAAGGACATGGAACTGTTGGACCAAATCCAAAATTGTTGACTGGATCACCTCCCCTATAAAGATGGGCTGAGAGAGTTGAGTCTGTTCAGCCTGGAGAAGAGAAAGTCACACAGAAACCCCATAACAACCTTCGAGTATCTGAAGGAGACCTACAAGGAAGCTGGAGAGGATTGCTGTCAGGAAATGTAGTGATGAGACAAGTGGGCATGGCTTCAAACTGCAGTAGTAGGTTTTGATTAAGGAGAAATGCATTACTGTGAGGGTGGTGAGGCACTGGAACAGGATCTCTAGAGAAGTGGATGATGCCCAGTCCCTGAAAGTCTTCAAGGCTAGGTTGGATGGGGCTTTGAGTAACCTGATCTAGTGGTAGAGCAGAAGTGCTTATGGCAGGGCGGTTGAAAAAAGATAGTCTTTCAAGTCCCTTTCAAGCCAGGCCATTACAGAATTCTATAGTCTCAACTCCCCCTCTGTGGGCATGGACATCCTTCTCTAGGCCAGTCCAAGGGGTGTCTCTCAGGGCTCCACCCTGGGACCAGGGCTTGTCAGTGCCTCTGTCAGTGACACCCAGGGGCATTGAGCACCCACACATTTGAGGGGGACAGGAAGCTGAGCGGGGAAGGGGCACCGTGGAATGATGGTATCATCCAGAGGCACCTGGACAAGCTTGAGAAGTGGGACGTGAACCTTATGAGGTTCCATAGAGCAGGATGCTCTACTGTAGGTGGGGTGTCTCATAAGAGCAAAGTTGATGGGAAGAAATCAGCTCCCTTGACTTGCTGGCCACACTTCTCTTGATGCAGCCCAGATTCCATGGGCTTTCTGGGCTGTGAGTGACCATTGCTGGCTTTTGTTGAGTTTTTCATCAACCGTCACCCCATGTGCTTCTCTGCAGGGCTCAATACATTCCACAAGGCCAGGTGCCAAGTGCTGCACCTGGGTCAGTGCAATTTGTGAGTCACAGATTCTTCCAGGTCAGAAGAGACCTCCAAATCCCTCCGTTTAGCACTGCCACCCCAGCCACTCCCACCACCTCCAGAACCAGCACTTGGTTAACCCTTGGGGCTTTCCCATGTCCTTGCCCACTTCTAGGAGTGCTGGCCAAAGGGGAGCACAGAGCCTGTGCCTTTCCTCCACAGCTGCTGTGGGCAGTGTTTCCAGCTGCCATGCATGGGCTCCACTGGAGAGTATCTTTCCAGAACAAAGAAATCAACAGCTGTAGCAATAATAGCAATGTATAATTATGTGGTACTTTGGCCAGTTTTTTCTGACTTTTACCATTGTGTAATAAGAATTTCCTGTGGTGATAAAACTAGGTCTGAAGGGAAGTCGTATTTTCAATCTATTGTTCCAAAGGAAAAAGCACTACAACAATTTTTTGGTCTTTGCTCCAACCTGGGTCACTGAACAATACAGAATTAAAAGCAGCCAAAAGGATAGGATTGTTTTCAGCCTGGATCATATCAGTGTTCCATCCCTATACTTTTGTACCAATTCAAGCATCAGTACAACTACATTTACACTTTCAGCTGATAAGCAGCAGAGGGAGGAAGAGCTGCAATTTTCCCACTGCACACAATGCATTTGATAGCACAGGTTAGTGTGACATGAGCTGATGACAGTTCATTGCAGCTGCTGAGAACATTTTTATAACACCTCTACTTCAGCTCTTTCTTTCACTCCCTTTCCACAAGTTTTTCACTCCCAGCTACACAGCATCATCCCTTTCTTAGTTTAGTTTCTCTCATTCATTTGCTGATTCAACTCACTAAGATGGTAGAAAACTATTCACATCTTTCTTGGGTTAGTTCTCTCCTGCAATGTCTTCATAAATTCACTGACTGAATTCACTTGACCAGACAAATACCAGAGCCAGCATGAGATGGAGCAGCTCACACAGCTGGAAGAGGAGAGGAACAAAACTAGCATGACCATTTCTTGCTCCAGCAAACTGTTAGAATGTCTTGGCTCAGTCTTTGATGGTACTCTTCATAAATCTTCAGGGAAAAAAAAAATTGCCAAGATGCTTACTTTCCCATTTATAACAATGGTAACAGTAGGGACTGAGGACACAGACAAACATGACATGAAATTTCAAATACAAAATTAGGTGCCTAAACTTAGATGCCAATCTTTAGAAACATAACTGTATGTTTAACATAACTTCAAAAGATACTAATATTTGAATTAAAGCCATTTAGTTTCCCCTATTCAGTCTAACATTGTATTATTTACTTCGTTGGTATTGTCTGTTTTCTTCTGCCTTTAGAGTCTGACAGCAAATTGGAGATTTCTTCTTTCCTCTCAGCATGTTGCCACTATCTACTGTAGGAACAATCAAAAAAAATTAGAATACAATACATTGTATTAGTTTTTTAGATTTAATATAGCTATACAAACTTGGAAGCCTCTTCAAAATGGCAACAAGATCTAGTGCAGAATCCACAGGTCAAAGGGTGACTTTATGCCACTAAGAAACACATTTTTTATTTCCATTTGTCTAACAGCCATTGGGCAGCAGAAGACTAATAGGGATCTCTGAATTTTACAGTTATTGATTTTGCAACGTAAGTATGTCTCAGGGTTTTCAAATGTTGCTGCTTTCAGATTTTAAGAAAAACAATTCCAACTATGCAGCAACAAATACATGTAGGAAAAATGGAAAAAATGAAAAAATGTGAATATTATATTATTATGATCTGTGAATAATCCAGACTGTCAAATTCTCAAATCCTAAATATCTAAGGCATTTGGCGATTCTCTGACTATCTATTGTCTCCAGTAAATCATCCTATTTATCCAGCAGAGGATTGATTCTTCTCATGCTTCAGTAGTTCTTAGATCTTCTGTTCTTCTGCCTTGGAAGAAAAAAGACAAACAAAAAACCCCAACAACCAATGATTGTCACATTCATTAATTTTACTTTCAAGAAGCATTCCCCTAATAGAAGAAACTCTCAAAAATCAGTGATTCTCACAGATGTCTCAATGTGTACAGAAATCAGCATACATTGTAGGTGTACTTGAAAATGAAAATGCATGCATGTTCTCTCTGCAAAAGTACAGCATGCATTTTCCTATGATCTCCCACATAATTTTTAAGCCTCCAGTCCTACAAACCTTAGGCACCTACTGATCTGGGTGAATAGTTACTGATGTCAGGTCACCCTTAATTCAATCATTGCTTCAGGTGTAGCTAGCTGTAGCTAGTGACTATGTCTAACCATATATAGTGTAGAATAACCAGTTATTCTACACTAACTGATGATATGCTAAACTTTATCTGTTAGGTGATACAGCTTGAAAAAAGAAAAGCTGCAAGTTAGTATGCAGAAAAGTGGACATTATTGGTATGAAAAAGTCAAACCAAAGGCTCCTGCAAGTTGTTTATAATTCCCTTTCATTCCTAGACAGTATATCATCAAAATTGCTCAGATCAAGCATCTTCAGCAGCCTCAAACTGAATGGCCTGGGGGTCTGCACAATCACAAAATAGCAATACATTACCTGCACCAGGTCCTGCACTCCTTGGCTGACGCTGCTGAGGGGGATTACTAGAAGAGAGGCCATCACACCCAGTGGATGCATACCTCAGTCTTTTAAGTTTTTACACCTTATTGTTCATCCTGTGAAGAATGTATGTTCATCATCATTGCTAGGAATTTAGTAGAAACAGAATGTACTGAGATGTGTAAGCCTGACATAATTACACCCTCAAAAAGCACAACATGGGTCTATTGTGTACCTTAGCATGTTGAAGCACTCTTTCCTCTTCTGCTACTCAGCTGGCCCAACATAATCTACAATATACCTATTGTGAAAAACAACTTCTTACCAATCTCAGCTGATGCCAAGCTGATGAACTGTTGTTATGTCTAGAAAACTCCTCAGATACAGAATACACCTCTTTCAGAAACTAATTTTCTTGAAGTGATCTGAGCTGCACACAAAACTCTTAGTATGAAAACACTACCATTACAGTAGACAAAGTTTTTAGTGTGTTCTTCTCTAATCTTCACAGAATTCATTCCTGCCATTCCCTCCAAAGAAACCACAAAAATATGAACATTTACCTTTATCTAGGGATTGTTCTTTCCACAGCTGAAACCAGGCATTTCTGCAGTACATTTCACAGAATTACTTTGGTATGTTTCCAGGAAAACTTTTACCTTATTTATTCCAGACCTAAAATTGCATTTAATTTGGTTGTCAATGCAAAGCTTTTTCAATTGTTTCCACGGTTTTTTTATTCATCTTTTATCCTTTTCTGATTTTGTTCAATGATTTTCCTTTTGAATCCTATTGATTAATCAAATTACATACTAACTATTTATGCAATTTTAGCTAAGAAATGCTAAATGTCTTCCATAAATTCCAAGTTCATTGCTTTATAAACCTGATTTATGTTTTCCATTTTTCTCTCATATAAAATATTTACAAAACAAATCATAGTCAGTGCATATAGCACCAGTAGTAACCCAGCAGTAATGAAACATATCCGTACACCATGAAGAAAACATGTCCAACGATAAAGTGATATTAAGGCTTTGAGGACTCTTTGATTTTTGTTCTGAATAAAAGGACACAAATGTACTTCACCATATGAGTGGGTTAAAATAAAAACCCACACAAAGCAACAGTGATATTCAACTGATTACCTCACATATTCAGTCTAAAATATTTTCTTTTGTGTTTCTATTTCTTTGTGTGTCATATTCTATGTCCACTTTTTCTATTGTGTTATTCAAAGTTTTAAATACAAATTTATGTGTTTTCACTCTGTATCAGCTACTATAAAAATACATTTAGAATAAACAGTGATTTAAAATGAAAAATATTAATCACTCATTTGCAAACTAAATTTAATAATAGTAATAGTAATAGTAATAGTAATAGTAATAGTAATAATAATAATAATAATAACCTAAACCAGTGATTCTCTAATATGCATTTTCCATTCCTCTGTCCTGTCCCAGTTTCTGAGTATTAGAAGCAAGTAATTGTTCAACCCACATAATAGTGTGAATTACCCCACTTTTACGCCTCTATTCCCATAAGAAATCTGAAAAGATGTGAGGGCTGCAATCTCAGTAAAGGGCCAATACTGACCCTTTGTTATCACTATGCACCACTAAACAAACACCAGATTGAAGAGATTCATGATGAAGGCTTGTTACCATTTTGAACTGTACTTTTGAGGAAATGTGTATCTGGATGTATTAAATAACAATCATTCAAACGCCAGTGTACAAGGCAGAACCTATAAACCAAATTAAACTTACACACAGAGATCATACTATGAAACACTAGTCCATGGAACATATATCTGTGCAATTCTAAAAGTTACATTTCAGAAAGTCTTAGCAAACTATCACAAGGATTATATAATCATGCCTAAGTATCTCTTTATTCCTTTCTTTATTGATTTCTTTATTCTTAATTCTATATTTATTTATATATTATATTTTTTTATTCTTAATTCTATATTTATTTTCAAGGTACAGGAATAATATTAAGGCTGTGAAATCAAACATTCAGAAATCAAATAATGATGAAGTGAAAGACTTTGTCATGTAAACCCTATGCATTCTTTATGAGACCTTAGCAGAGAGGCAGATGTCCAGTCTGTACAACTAAGAGTCTGGACAAATGTACAGACTGCTTTCAAAGCTGTTACATTTAGGAATTTAGAAGACTTCTGAAAGGACTAAAGTTTCTCCTAGAAAGGCATTAGCTTCTGCTTGACTTAACAACTGACCAAAATTTAAGGTATCTGGTTAAAAATATATTCTAAGTTACCTGTCCATGTAGAATGATGACAAAGTATCAAAACAATGATGTTTTCTCTAAAAATGGTGCAATAATTAGAATAAAAACTCTATAATAAACATTGCCAAAAAAAAGGAGTTTAGATAAAAAGACCTTCCTCAAACCATATTAAAGTTTGATACAGATAAAAGAGAATTAGCTTCCTTCCTGGATATCTGATTGGGCCATTTTTGTGAAACTCACTGACTAACTGCTCTATTTTCTCTCCAAGAAAATGTATTATAAAATCCTCTGCATTTTTATTTTCTCCTTGGTCCTTTAAAGATACTAATTTTTGTTACAGCTTTAAACTGTGAGATTGTCATTATCATTTCCATTTTGAAAACAAACTGTAGATGCCATCACTGTCACCTCTCAGTTCATACAGAATTTTTAAAAGGGGTGATTTATCTCCACATATTACATTTTCTGTATATTTGTAAGGAAAAAAAATCTTACGAGCTTTATTAGTTAAATAACTTTATACATTAAGTCAATGCACTTTTAAAGATGGCAGCTATTGTTAAAGGTTTTTTTACATTATATTTTCTAATTTACGTCATAAGGGTTTGAAGTCAATGGACAGCAACAACCCTATGCATAGTCTCTAACATCTCTTCTGTGCAATTCCCAAAACTGAAAACTCTCACTCACACCAGTACAAGTCACAGAAAACTGAAGAGCATCAAAATTGGCTATGCAGAAAATCCTCGGGGCTGGAACCCCTTCACTGCATGTTGGAATATGACATTCATTCAATTTGTAGAACAAAGGTAAGGAAATAGTTGTTGGTCAAATATAGCTAAATGTTTTCAAAGGAGAGGTGATAACTTCTATGGGCTTTTGAGGTAATCGACTCTGTGTTTAAAAACTCACAGACAGCATTTCCCAAGGCAAAGCTTTAGATGTTGATTCCTGAGACTCACTCACAAGACTGGTTTCAATTTAGGATTTAAAATGCATACTCCAGGAAAATGCTACGAAAAATAGAGATAAGAATGATGTATTAGCTTGTTTATATAGATATTATATATCAGCTGATCACAAAACTGTACAATATATTCTCATACAATAAGTACAATTGTGTCACAATAATAAAACTTTTGTGTTTGCTAATTCCTGAATACTGTGCGTTTACACATTGTAGCTGTATATGCATTTATATTTTCAATTATATTAATATATATTATTATTATATATTTAACACATTTATTATATAGTAATTATTATTCAAATTCCATATAAAATATATCTAAAACCTCTTCTAAACCTGCTTATATCAACACAAACTTTAACTCTCCAGTCTGTTTGGATCTGAGTGGCAACAAAGGGAATTAAACACCTTGTTGCTTGGTTTGTTTTGGTTAGACCACCCTTCTTTCTCTCCTGTTATGTAAAGAAAAACCTAGATTGGTTGGTTTTGTTGAATCCTAATCTTGCACACTAGATATGCCTCTATTTCTATATGTACCACATGTGCAACGGTACAGTTAATCCTTTTGCAAAAAGTTTTTCAGTAACAGATTTATTGCCTAAATTCTGTGAGTTATAGCCAGGTTTCACCATTGCCCACATTTCAAAGCAAATAATACATGTATTAGATTGCCCATACAGCATCTTAGAATTTTAGTCTTGTGATAGTATTACAAAAACCTGCTCTTTCATCTGCCAGGTTCTTTGGATTTAGTCAGGTTTTGATGGCAAAGCCAGAAATTATATTCCAAACAGTCTGAAAGTGGTGTTTCCAGTAATCCATTTAGATGAATCATTGTTTCAGTGGCTCTCTCAGCTCTCTCACTCATGCTTTTAATTCTCAAATGCATAATTGCATCATTAAAAGGTAGTTGGCTTTCTAGTCTGCTTCCTCACAGATCTGCATTTTTCTCTGACTCGTCGAATATTTTGCATGGTTATCAGTGACATTTCACATTTTAAAGAATTCATTAGTTCACTGATCAATCAGTCTGACTCCCTTTTCTAATACCAGCAGGCCCATGTAAGGGCCAGAAAAATGTTGTATAAAGAACCACTGAAACTCAAATGACATCTCACTGAACAACTACAAAATGCATGAATTTACAATGAACTGTTCCTTCTTTGATACAGAAAAACCAGTACAAGGTCCACATCTGATGCTGGAGAATTAAAGCATGGAAAAACATATCTTAGATTAACTGCATATTTTGCCTCTTTATCTTGATTCTAATCAAGATATCAAACATGACAGAAAGGAGGTGTGCTCATCTTACCATGCATTTTTCATGTTTGATGGTGAGTAGAAGCCTATCATGTTTTGTCTGAAATATATTTTTAAACAATTATTCACAAATGCCTTCTAAATGTACCAATTTGCTTCTACAACTTTTTTTTTTTTTTTTTTTAGAAATAATCACTCTTTAGGAAAAATAAAAAGCTGGATCCTGTCTAATTAGGGACCATGTTTAACAGCTTGTTTAACTTAAAAAAAATCTGACTGTCAATTTTTTTCCAATCCATCAGTGCCTAAGTGTCAGGATTGTACCCCATCAATGTTCAGTCATTAGCTCTGAAGATGCAATGCCTAGAGAGAGAGAATGGATTTATCAGTTCAAGATCAGTACTCTGTCAAAATTTTAATTCTTGCTTTTGATGGAACCAGTGGATACAATTTCAAGCTCTAGAAATTTACTCCAAAATTAAGAAATACAAGCATTCTCAGTGCTGCCACACAAGTTGTCATTGCCACTGAAAGGGTCCTTCTCTCACAAGCTTGGAGGCCTACTTTGTGTCATTCCTAAAAGCACCTATTTTTAAAAATAGTTTGTTTGCTACATGATTTCTCTATAAAAGAAAATTATTAATATATTATGCAATAGTACATTTATGTTTGAAGGACATAGACTCTTTAAACACAACCTATTTATTTGTAATTCAGAAGTACACAGAACATTTCACCCTGGGAAAAAAAATCACAGTTTTAATTTTAAAGCACTAAACGTTTGCTATTGTAGAACTCGCCACTCCCAAACTGTAAACTCAGGCAGTTGTGTTTACAACCAACATGAATCAGTTCTTTGTCTGATCTCTTTTCATTTCACAATAGAAAGTGAGAAAGAAAAAATTCTGTTATATTTTTACATGGTATAGCCTAGCATAAAACAAGTAAGTTGCTGTTGCTTATCTGTGTGATATTCACCACGTCTGCAATATTTCTGCCACCACCTTTTTCAGCACCTGTCTGTTGGCCAATCAGAAAAAAGCAAAAGGCCTGAAGTCTCTCCAACTCCAGAGAAACTATTTCCAAAAATATCCCCAAGCTAACTGTCTCCCTAATAGGAGCTACTGACTGACAAATCTCTCAGCAGTTCATTCTAAATAGCCAGCTGTGTTTTAACTTTTTTTATTTTTTTTAATTTAGTTCTACTGAAGCTAACAGCGGAAGTAATCAGCTGTTCCATGTTACTCCTTCAGCACTCATTCCTCTTTCCAGAAGTATGGTTGTCACATTCTTGCACATTTGTGTTTGTTAGTGCTATGACTTCTGGCAGCAATACACAGCTGTCTACCCCTATCTGGCATCAGACATGTTTTTAGGTGGCAGGTGGAGTCTTCCTACAGGCCACAGGAATACATTTGGCATAATCAAAAGACAGTGTGCAATAGCTATTACAAAGGTAAAGCAAAGTAAAGCTGTATTATGAAAAAAGCAGAAAGAGAAATAAATATTTATTTTCCTACAGATCAGCATCTCAGTTTGTTGAAAGAAGCACATTCCTTTTCAAAATTAATCCCCTAGCAGAGAAAGAAGCTTTTATCTGGTGTTGAACTTCAGCGCTGTCTGAGCCTGCTCAGATCAAACACATTTCACATGCTAAGAAGGAATACAAATACATGACTGGCTATGAATATAAACATGCAGAATATGCACTATAGGCTTGCAGCTAAAATTGATCTAATAGAGATCATTCTCCTCATGAAGAGGAAAGTCTAAATCCTAGCATATATAACATTAAAGGACAATATCTGATGCTATAAAGCATTTTTCTCACTGCCCAACTATGGGAATTTTATGATATGCGTAAGTACAAGTAGTTTTTTATATAAAAGAAAAAATCAGCTCTGTTTGAAATATTATCTTCACAGAGGTAGAGGTAACATCTGAAGTGAATAGGACTGCAGCACTTAGAATTAAGCAGTTCCATACTCCACAGGGTATAGAGGGATGAGTAACTTTTCAGATACAGCACAGGTTATAACAAGTGTAATTAATTTTAAAATAAAAGAATTGGTGAAGTCATAATGACTATGACTAACATGCACAGCATACAGGACAAAAATCAACTGAGAGAAGAGTAACATTTAAACCATTTAAGTTAAACAAAACTAGACAAAATTGGAGCTAAGGTCTTGTATATGGACGTCTTAAAAGAAAACTTAATTTTGAGACTAGTGTTAACTCTGCTTTGCAGAGTCAGGACAAAAATTAGCTACCTAACATCAATGGGTTGCATTTCTTCTTACAAACAGCTTGTTTAAGTTAGAGCGTTACTTTTGCGACACGGATTTTTCACTAGAGTGTTTTAAATCTACTTTATTTCCCTTCTTTTCTTTAGAAAATTATGTAAGACTACAGTGAGCAAATACAGCTTACATTTCTTGAATTTATCATATAATTTGAAATCTTTACATGCTAGACTATACAATCTCGATTACATTGCCATGTGCTACACTGACTAATTCTATTCTTTCTATCCTTTCTATCCTTTTCTTTTAGTGCAGAGTCTGGCCAGGGAGCGAGGCAGGCTCAGAACCCAGTGTGTCGTGGTGACATGGCCATGAAGGGAGTCTGATAAACACAGGGCCTGGCAAGAGGCACAGACAGACAGCACTGCCTTTCCCAGGGCACTGCCTGCACACAGGTAACATGGACAGAGACATCTCTGGCCTGGGCACAGTGTTTATTGGCAAAGATCAAACAGCTTTACCCTATGTGTCACCTTTGTGGTAAATCCGTGAGAGCACAGTGTGCTTCCCAGCTGCACAAGTGTATTAATCACATTGCACAGGGGTGCCAACTCCTAACAAAATTCCTTTGAAATTTTAAGAGATGCTGGGGGCACTCACTGGTCAAGTAGCTGTTTGCAAAAGTGTTCCATTATTACCTGTCCAGATAATAAAGAAGATGGCATCTTGAGACAGAATGATATTCTGAGTGTTCTAGTAGTCTTGAGATGAGGAAAGCAGAATGACAAGTTTCTCAGTATGAGGTAATTTGCCTCATCAAGACTTCAGATAGACTATCAATCTTGGACTGAGAAATTTTCATCTCTTTCCCAGTTTACAGAATAGTATTAGTTATTTAGCCTTTCTTTCTGTTTTATGGTTTCCTGTTCACAGCTGTGGTAATTCTAGAAAATTGTACTATTTTCAGGTTTATTGATGTGGTGTTACTTGCAGTCCCTCAATCTCTTTGTTGATGAAATACTCTGTAAAAGAAGGCCAGGAGTTATTATTACTGTTCTTAGTTTAACAATTGCTGTGTTTCTTCCAGACAGATTACCAAAACAACTTCTAGCAAAAGCTAAAGGTGTATAAGCTTTCCCACTGCACTTCTAAGAAAATCCTCAGAGAAACTTGGGAAAATTGTATTTGAATACCATTGACACTGCTTGCTACATTTGATACTTTCATACATATATGACAAGTAGGTACTTCCAATGCTCTCTATGAAAACATAGACTAGCTCTAGCTATGAAAAAAAAATCAATTTACTATGCATTTACAAGCACAATTAGATATTTTTGTGCATACTGAGGGAAAAGTAAAGAACAAAACACGTATGGCATCAAACTACAGCAAGACATTGACCCAGTCTGTTTAAGCACAGGCAACCAGATTATTTTTTTGCTCTTTCAAAGGTGGAAAAAAATGTCTGTTAGTAACTCAAAATAACTGGAGGTTTCTGTGGCAACTGGTAAAGGAGGTTGTATCTCTCTCTGCTACTTAAAGTAGAAGCAGATCTTAGAGATTTCTATTTGAAGTTTGCATACTGGTGTTTGACTTCAGGTCTTGGAAAGGAGATTGCCTATCTACTTGTATTTGACTCTGTTGCTATTTAGAGTAAGATACAAAATAACAAGGACCATAACAGAGGTGTTCTGCTTTCTCAGGTAAGTACATTAATCATTAGGGTAAAGAGCTTATTACTGTATTTTGCTTTTACTCAATTAACGATGAAAATCTTTTGCATTATGTAACATCTTCATAAGATGGAAAACTTGCACAACCAGAATAGTTTTATGGTTTTTGGCATGAGATTTGGAATGACTCGAGCTGACTAGTGTTAGAAACTATTATTAAGGTTTCAGGAAAACTGCAGCTGTGTTCCATCCAATCTACTGGTAGTGAAAACTGTTATCTCCATGAGTTCTGTTTATCAGCTGAATTTTCCATAATACTGCAATAGGAATAGAGTAAGCATATTATCTATATATCTCTAATCTTGTTTGATGCTATTATTAATTTTAAAATATTATATGCAAATGCTAAATTGCTACATCATTGCAATATTAAAGCATGTTTATCTTGCAAAATGTGTAACTACTCCAAAGTTTCAGTCTGTTTGCCATTTTTTATAGTGTTATAGTGCTTTTACTACTTTTATAATGAAGAATACACATTTTTTTTGCAATAAAAATGGAAGTTCTTGATTCCAAAATATTCAGTACAGATTAAAGGATATAAGCATGCCCTAAATTATAGAATAAAAATGTTCGGAAAATTTATTCATGGCCTAATAGAGCTGTATAAAACCTTGCCCTGTTAAGTTTTCAAGTTACGAAGAATATTTCATTAACAGTTGTAGAGGAGTTAATTGAACACAAATGTTTTACTTTCTGGGTAAATGTTTCTATCATGCTGTACAAAAAGTATTGGGGCATACTTGATTTACACACAACAATACTTTATTTGTATTCAAAAAGCTAAATTTATTTTAAAATATCTCTGCAGGTATCTACTAGCAGATATATTTTCTTCCCAGAAGTGAAAATTTAAATACATAATTGCAAGAACCAGGATTTCATCCACCCACTCCCTGCAGAAAATGCTGAAGATAGCCCAAGGCAGCTTGTTGCTGTTTATATGCAGGCTATTTTTGACTCCCATTCCAAGGTGGCAAAACGCATTTAGTGGAGAAGCTGGGTGCCTGAAAAAGGACCTTGATTTTACTTTGTGGGGTGACTGCTTAAAAATTAGAGATACAGTGGTTAACTCTTGGATAACCAGCTCCTTCTTTGTGCACAGTTTTCGGCTTGAAATTTTTAGAATCATAGTTCTGTTCTAATTTGCCAAGCTGAAATCACTATAAAATGACCTGAAATAAAATCCTTTTAATTAATTTCATTACAGCATTGTAAGGATCTCAAGCTGCAAAAATGGTGTTTGTGTACATTGTGAAGTATTCCCAGTCCAGCAGTAAATCTGTTCAAGCTGTGATTAGGGGACAGTAATTGCCTGCATGAAGATGCCAAGATGCTCTATCACCCACTGAAATACAATGTGTACTTTGGTACTGGCACTTGTTAGTACATAAAGATGGTCTGGATCCTCTTGGGAGCTCTGAGTCTCCTGTGCGCTTCTGTCACAACAGTACATGTACTGCACTCCATTGTTGCCAAGGAACAAATTTTAGTAAAAAAGGCAAGGCAATATCTAGAAGACCTTGAGCTAAGAGCAAATGCCAGTATACAAAATAATTTCAAATCTGAGAGCAGATATAATGGATGCTGGCAGAAGGGACGGAGGACTGTAACATCTCTTTGGAGCTATAATTTCTTCTATCCCCTCTGGAGCATGTGACTCCCAATAGGTTGCAATCTGGCAGAAACCATGTTGCCCACACATTGCTTTTATTTCTGGAAACTATGTGATAAAGTCTGTAGATTAAACCAACAGCCTTCATGTTTACTTCTTCCTTCCACTGAGTTTTAACAGAAATTATGTGCTTGAAAAAGTGCTTCTGGACAGATTTTTTCCCCTGGGACTAAAGTCTCACAGGAGGTTTAATGAGGTGAAAGTACTTTCTTAGCAGAGACAGTAAGGGAGAATTGGCTATTACACATTATGCTCTACAACACTATATAGAAACTAAAAATGTATTTTGATTGTTTCAGTGTTAATGCGTGTATCGGAGTTGTGATTTTTAAAGCCCATGCTTTCCAGGGATTTTTTGTGTATTTTATGAGGGAGATACTTCTTTTCTGATTACAGAATTATTTCAATTGAGATGTGAAATTCAGTAAGTTAATTTATTCATACAGTGTGGTATATAGTTACAGATTAATAACTATCAATTATTACAAAATTTGCCATATTTCTGCTCGTAACTCCAAAAATGTTGAGTCTTTTCCAACCTGAATGATTCTAATTTTTTATTTTGTACAAGATTTTAAGGTACACAAGGAAGCTATTGATTTTAAACTATTCTTAGTAGAAAAAGGCAACTATTTTATTATCATGAAAATAATTCTGTTTAAAAAATTAAAAATCTACTACCATAAAATGCTATAAAAAGGGAATGGCTAACTTCTCTGAATTTCTGAGTTGTAAGCACACAGAACTTTGTGCCACTTCCAGGCCTAACGTTGCTTCTGCTGGAATTCCAGATAGTGGCAGTCTGCTGAAACATGAGTTCAGTTACCAAATATAGCTGAGTGGGGTACGAATTTCATAGTCGCAGAGGACGGATGTAACGCGCAGGCCACAGTCTTCTCGACTAAGGACCAAGAAAGCTGTAGTGAAGAGCTGGAGCAACTTTAAGCCTATTCAGATAGAGAAGGAGAAAAACAACTTTACCTACTATTAATTATACTTGAACTCTTCATATTGAACTGCTCATTGTAAGATCTGGTTTATATTTTCTGCTAAATGTAATTGTTGCATTTGTGGAGTATTTTTGCAGGATTTCAAAATTCAGAGAAAAACTATGTGCTTTTTTGTTTTAAAAAATCTTACTCAATACATTTCATCCTTCATATGATTCTTTTGAAGAGACAGGCTTTTGGCAATGTTAAGTAATAATTTTTTATTTGGCAGGTTCTGAAAATTTAGGGTGTTTATATTTTTCTTGAAATGAGTCCTTTAATTTTCCATGTTTTTCAGTATTTTACTATATATCTTTTCAAAACCTTAATTTGATTGATTACTCTGTTTTTTCTGAAATTATTGTAATCCAGTACATTTCAAATTTAATATTTACCATATGATTCTTTTGAGCATCTGTATTAGGTTTTGAATAAGTATTTAAACTTCATGATAAAAAAATGTGATTTTACTTGGGCATAATTTTTAAATATATACAAGTAGGACCCCATAAATAGTCTTTATGTAATAATGTTGACAGTACAGTGTTTACCTGCATGCAACATTGTATTTTATGCTTGTGTCTTTAAATGATACAGTATATGGCTTTGCAGGTTACCTAATGAGTAAAGATGATGAAAACTGTTATAAATACATTCTAGTCTAACTTGGAGAAGCTAGAAATAGCATTCAAAATTTCTAATTATGATCTTATAAGCTACTTGATAGGGTTAGTGATACTTAACCTCCAATTCACTGTGGTAACAAGTTTCACTAAAATAATAGCGAGTTTATGTATTACAGTATGGCTGAAAAAGGTCTTTCTCCTGGAAGCTTCTATTCAGCTTCCTAAAGCTAAACACACAAATCCATTTTCAGGCACCTTCTCACCAAGAAGGCTTATCAGCATTAGAAATTGCCGATAAACCAGCACGTTTAAATCCATCAGCTTTATCTAAATATCCAGGTATAGACTGATTCAGCTAAATTTAGACACCATACTTTGAAAATTACAATGTATGTAGCCATTATATTTTTCTAATGACAAAGCTGAGTATTGGTAAGAATTATGTTAATTCATAATATATTAATTTTAATCATCATGTTGGGTGGCTAACAATAAGTAAAATTGTCCTCCTAGCCATGAAACAGCTCATTGAAACATTAGAGCAGCTCGGTGTTGGAAGTCAGGGAACTTAATCTGCGTATGTAATGTGTCACTTTGAGATGTGAACAAGCTAAGAACCAGTGTGCGTCAGATTTAAACAAAGATATAATTTGAAGGACGCATATTTACATGTTGTCTAAATAACACCTTTGTTCATTTGATTACAAAGTTTTAAAAAATAACTAAGATTAGAGAAGCAGAAACTCAGCAGGTTTAACCCTTATTTTCCTGGCATTCATCCAGTTTATGCCTGAACAGCTGAGCCTCTAGACCAACTGTTTGCTGGGCTTCTCAGATTCTTTCTTTAAAGCTGTTATGTGGCAGTCACTTATACTGTATATACTTTTTTAGATTTTGTTGACAAGAGATTGAAATGGTTGCTGAATTTGTTGCCTTGTAAATACAGATAACAGGAAAGGAAGACGTAATACCAGAAAATAATAAACATCCCTGAATTCTATAAAAACATATATCAAATCCTAAATGCTTTGGGTTTCTTATATTTCTCTTTTATGCGTTGAGTTGTAATCTGTTGGCAAGAAAACAGGCATATCAAGAGATACATATGCTAAGCCAAGAATTCTAATAATCTATCAGTCATTTAATGACTACATGCTGGGTAAGCCCTGGTTTAGTGACTAAAGGTAATTGGAGCCTGCACAGCTGATGTAAAATACATCCGAGTGCATTGCATGATTGTCAAGCCATTTCTCCACTATCAATAGAGAATTAAAGGAAAATGTATTTTTAA
Organism: Parus major; assembly: GCF_001522545.3. Classification (NCBI taxonomy): domain Eukaryota; kingdom Metazoa; phylum Chordata; class Aves; order Passeriformes; family Paridae; genus Parus; species Parus major. The sequence continues at coordinate 31,595,336 of NC_031771.1, forward strand.
AATCTTATGTAAAAAAATTTTCTTGTAGAAATTTTTGTTAGAAGAAGAGAATTTTCCAGGATAATTAAAACCACTGATCTTCAACTTAATTAAATGCTCTGCAGAAACAATAATTATGTTCCAGAAAACACCAGCCACAATCTAGTGACCAGTTGGTAAAATACATTTCAACAAGGGAATTTTCTGTCCAGCCCCTCTCTGGAGGAAAGTGTGGTTTCCTTGATGTCTTGTTTCTTGCTGACTTTAAAGAAAGTGCTCATCCTAATTCTGAAGTCATGTTGGGAAGCTGGAGAGGTATAAGTGCTTCTTTGCTTTGTGAAACTGGTACAAAATATACATTATACACTTCTATTGTGCTGGTTGATATATAGGTTTTGAAATCTATTTCTTCAGTGCTTTACTTTTAGCATATGGTAGCTTGATATTTTATTTTTCAGTGTTCAGGAAAGTGCTACTAAGTTGGTAACAAGTTAAAAATGCTAGCACAATAATTAAAATAATATTAAATACATTATCAACGTTAAGCAGAAAGGATGATTTGGAATTTCTAATCCAAATCTCCTTGTGTGTATCCTCATAATGGTTTCAGCTTGGACACTTCTCTCAGAATTTGATGGTTTATTGTCTGGAAGACAATGTTATGGGAAAAAGGAAAGTAAATATATTCCAAATATCTTCATAAGGCTAAAACCAGGAAAAAAAAAAAAGCATTATAGAACTGATGCAAAATAACTAATCAGATGTGAAATAACAGCATGTATACATATTGGTCCAGTGGAATCAAGATTATGCTAGGCAATATACAGACAAAGTATACTTCATACTTCTGGGGGAAGATTAATTAGAAAATTGATTCCTAAGTGCTCTCATTTCCACCTAAACAATTTACAGTCCTGGCTCATTCTAATAGATTCCAAAGTTTATGGTATGTCATGCACCATTAGGTTCTGCTTATCTTCCAGCTTTGTGTCTAGTTTATGGGAACTAGGATATATCTTTTTTCATTAAGCATTTGTTCTTTTGTCTTCCAGGATGCAAGACAGAAGCTGTGGCCAGGCATTGCCTCTTTCTTTAATGCTGAAGGAGACTTATTCTCCAGAGAAAGGTAGCAGTAAGGGATATTCTGAGAGTATGTCGGAAGCTTCATCTTACCGTGACTTTTTATGTGATTCCCTGTCAGACACGCAGAATGGTGAATTTTCAAATGAACTTTCTGCCTTCCTTACCCAGGAAGAGATAAGTAAGAGCCTTGACATAGCTCGAGAAGCCATTGCTAATTCCATGGAGGAAGATGAGAACACAGCTCCAGACTTAACTCATTATCTCAACACCTCTCTTTCTAGCCCTTCAGAAAACACTTCTTTCAGGGACACCGACCTGCATGAGCAAGACACTTTACAGACACCTCAAGCAAGTCATGTTCTCCCAAGGAATCAGGAAGAGCAATCCGCTGCACCTCAGACAGAGGATAGTTTTGTCGCAGTTTCTAGGAGACAAGCAAGCACCTCACCTTTTCTACCTGCTAGTCCCAGCTTTGTCAGAAGCCTGAAATATTCAGAGAAAGGTGGTCCATGTATGCCTAAGACAAGCCCAAACTCTGAATCAACATCCCAGGGGGAAGCTCCTTTCAGGAACAAGCTGTGTGACAAAGCTGCCACATTCATAGAGGAATTATCATCAATATTTAGGCAGGCAGCAAAGACAAGAGGCCGTAGTCCTGATGGGGACTCTTCTTCTCCGGACAGTGGATACCTGTCTCCTAATAAGAAACAACCAGCTTTAAGTACCTTGGTGAACCAGGAGTTTGACAAACCACATCAAGAGACTGAGCCTGAGGAAAAATTACCTGGAGTTCATCTGAATGAAAAATACTATTCTGGAAGGGGGAGCATCATGGAGAGCAAAATGGTCCTGTGCCGTCCCTTCATCAACATGGAAGAGCATGAACTTTCACCACCTCTATTCACTCAGAAGCTCCGGAGCCAGGAAGTTGCTGAAGGAAACAAAGTATTGCTGGAGTGCAGAGTTGCTGGCAACCCAGTCCCTGATGTCAGGTAAGTGTTAAGTCACCAGATACCATCACCTGATTGTGGAAGATACCTAAGGACAGATATGACAGTGACCTGCCTAGAGGCAGTCACGTAAGAGCAGTCAATCATGCAGTTTTACAAAGCACAAAGAATAACATCTTCTAATGTCTTTATTTCACTAGATGTTTCACTCTATTTGCTTGGGAAATTAAATTCTACTTGATTTAAAAGCCACATGGCAAAATTAGAAACAGAATTGGCTCTAGCAACATTCTGTGTGATTGTTACGTCATTAATCCAGGTAAAAGAAGAGACTACTTGCTCCTAAAGAGCATATCTCAAGAAGATACAGTCTTTAATTAGAATGTGTCCAAGATCCATGTAAACTGTTTTTCTGAATCTTAACTCAGGCAGAATCAGAAAATAAGAAGGCTTTTAATGACTGAGCAAAATGAGTAATGAGAAACATTGCTGACATAATAGTAGATCATTGCAAAATCAAGTATACTTTTAAGTAATCACATCAATATAAATTAATTTGTAATTTCTGTCTTATTTCCCTTTTGACACTCTTAATTGTGCTATTGGTAGCAGTCTGTAGATACAGCCATTATTGAATTCTGGAAAATATGATTGATGCTAACTTTTTGGGCTTTTGCAAAGCTCCTTGACAGTCAAATTAATACACTTTAATGGTCCATTCTCGAATTGGTTTTATTTAATAATTATTAATAATTCTCCATCTGGCAACTGAAAGAAGACACATCAGTTACTATCAAAAATTACTTTTTCAAAGTTTCCACTAAAAAAAAAATCCCCCTTCATCTCTATTTCATTATGGATCTTCAAGAGAGGAAAAATACGGCAGCTGCACCTCAAAAATTACTTATTTCGGAAGTTGATGCACTGCTTTTGCGTGTGCTTTCTGTAGTGACACCGATTTGGCTGAAGAGGTCACTCACACACAGCACGGGCAGCACCGAGCCCTCAAGTAAGCGCTGCTGTGGAGCCAAGAGAGCAAAAAACCAAGGCTCGCTCAGGGGTTAAGAGACAGCAAACACTTGAGTGATGTTTGGGTGAGACTCCAAAGTCTGAATGTTGGCGAAAGGAGGTGGTTCTTTCCAGATGAGAAAGCATGCAGAAAAATATATAGTGGATTTTTATCTATAATAGCTTAATCACTTGGAATTTCTAAACAGTTTCATAGTATCATCTAGGCACATCACTGTGCTTTCTGGATATGAAAAGGAGTTTTATGGTGTATCCTATATATACATCCAGGAAACAGTTAATTTGCTGCAGTGGAAAAAGACAAGCCTGTTTAAAACCACCCACATATTGCAGAGCAAGTGAAGAATGTCTGTGCTACTTTCAGAAATATTTTCTGTAAATGGGAGTTTTATATGGTTTAAAAATAGAGGAAAACATCAATGATGCAATAATAGTTGACCATTCTCTTGTATTTTGATAATGAAAATAATCCAGTTTTCTAAAGCACTTTTCTTAGACAATTGTTTCATTAGACTGGATTTCTGGTTTGTAATATATGTGGAAAACAATCTTTACACCATTATCATACTAATTCAAAATATTTACAGTTTTTTAAGAAACTGGCCAGAAAAACAAAATGAAAGTGTAAAAGATATAATCTTTTTGTGAAGACTTCTGAATAGGTAGAAAGTAAAAATGGATATTAAGGAAGTATTGTATTGCATAAAGAAGGGCTATGGAACAAGCTGAACAGTTACCTGCTGTGAGAAGTGTAAGAGCAAGCCATTTGGCACATGCAAAATCTGCTGAACAGGAGATGCAGAAAAGGGCCTGAGCCAGGGCTGCCATAGTCTCTACATTTGCATATAGCAATAAAATCTATAGAAACCAAGCTTCAGCTCTTCAGATTTCCTGGAAAAACCAATTTCAATAACATAGCCACTGCAAAGGCTATTTTTGGAAGTCTGTGTAATAAGTGTGATTAAAGTAGAAAACAGTTAGGATTTTTGTGGGGTTTTTTTGTTTGTTTTGGTTTTTTGCCTCAGCTGGGAAGAAAACCAGAAGCCACATTTCCTAAAGTCATAAGTGAGTAACAATAGTTTAATGGCGATAAGAAACTCACTAAGTTATTTCACCGGGCACTCAAAAAGTTGTCCAGCACAATAATGAATACAGCTGATATTTAAGCAGCATCAAGCACTGGTAACTGAAATCATCCAACTGACACCAGAGCAAAAGGCCTTCAAAAGAATCAATAGTTTTTTCTGATCTTTTAGCATGTTACTGCTTTTCCATGCCTCACATTTTATCCTGGATTCAAGCAATCTTTATAACTGGCTTTCTTCCCTTTTCATGGCTTTTTCTGTAGCTAAACTTTCAAAGTCCTCAGCTGATACAAACTTCAGCTAGAATCCTTTTTTATCCTGCTACTTTTCTTATGGGGAAAAAGAAAACAATGTTGCAGAATCTTAGTACCATTAAATGTGGTGTAAAGACAAGGTGTGTATTTGAAGGATATTTGACTATGAAAGCCTCTTAAATTTTCAGTTCTTTAGATGATCATAGCCATACACAACTGAAAGTAAAACAGTGTGTGTTACAGTCTGAGTAATGAAATTTGACCAAAGTTGCTTTGTACTACAAATAGAAAAAAACATAATATTTTGATAACAGACCTTACAACTAGAATCTTAGTGTTGAAATCCAAAAGAAAATGACCAGTTAGATTTCAAGAACCCTTTTTTTTTTTTTCCAAGTTCAATGTCTAACTTGCAAGTTCTACTAGCAGAAAATCAGATTTTTTACAATTAATATTTTGTTACTGGTCAGAAGAATTCTTACATTTCTGAGCAACCCAGATTCCAACCTAAGACCTAGGAAGCTACAGAGTGATTTGAAACATTCTAGGGTATCTGCCTTCTAAAGAAGGTCTAAAATATGTAAAATATAAGTTGAAATAAAATTTCTGTTACTCTCAAAACCATTTTATCAGTCAGTAGCTGTCCTTCAAAGTCCATTAGCAATGCAGTGTTTAAAATACTCATATTAGCCTTGAGCTAGCTAAAGCAAATCCCAGCTGGGTGTGAGTTAGACCTCTTCAGAATTTGCCTCACCACCTGAATATTTAATTGCTACTGAGGTCTGCCTGGAGCTATAAGCTGTGATTAAAGTATTTTCTGAGGTCTACCCTGAGCTGTAAGCTGTGATTAAAATATTTACAGATATTCACCCAGCTTCTGTAGCACAAGAGGTATTGAAATGTTTTGTGCAAAATATATTCTTTTCCTTTTTCCACAGCAAACTGGTGCAAAAAAAAAAATCCAAATTAAAAATAAGGCATATTCCATACACTACATAACAAGAACAGGTTTCTTTGCTTTAAGGAAAAATTTGCTCTCATTATAATCCTTTTCTTCTTGTAAGTGCTGTTTGTCTAGATTTAACTGTAACAAATACCTAAAATCCCCACCTAGACACATTATTTGCATGCAACCCAGAACTGTTTGTAGAAAATATAGAAACAAATGCAAAGTATAATACTTAAATTTATAATAAAACCAAATTATGTTGATTTCTACAGCTTCAAAATCTTACCCAGTTTTACAGACTTTAAAGGTTTTGAAGACTAAAAACATGCAATAAACTATGTCACCACCGTAGTCCTCCCATCAGGCACAGTTGCAAAGAAAATGGAACATATTGAACATCAGATTAAGTCATGCTTAACACAATTCTGCACAGCTGTGTAAAACCCCAGGTGTACAGGACAACAGTGATTAAACTACCTACCCAGCAGCTGGTAGTTTTAAATCTTGGAAATGTAAGAGGTATCACTGATGTCGTTTCTGCTTCTTTACTGGACTTGATTTGAGGTAGGAAAAACTGTGGTTTAGAGATAGAATTTAGTTTTGTTTCTTGAAGTCTCCTAGGAGGTAAATTTTGTAGTTGTAGTGAAACAGCAGTACCTTGGTGAGAGATAAAGATGTTCTACTAATTCTATAATGGCAAGGCTTTAGTAATACTTATTTTTATCAGTGATTATCATATTTTTTTATGTATGTGTGGTAATGGGATATGCTTTATCATTCTAGGTGTCCTTAGTTAAAAACAAAACCTGTTTCACAAGTGTGTTCCTTGGTTTCATGTAGAAATTCTTTAATAGTCATCTTCAAAATTGCTGTGTTACCTTTTTATTTGTAGAATCTTCACTATTTAAGTTAGATTTTGGAATTAGTGCAGGTCCTACTTTTCATATATTTTTATATATTTTAGCCTATATACATACTTGTGTTATTCAAGATGGAAACTTTAGTGAAGATATTTTATGATAAATTTGTTTAAAGTATTTTCTAATTCCATTCTTGCTGGCTTATCCCAGACCAGAATTTGCTTCTGAACAATGAAATGCTTAATGTGAATTAAAAACAGAGTTTAGTAGATTACAAGAATTATGTTAGCTACAGTGATTGCAGAAATACTTCGTAAAAGATATAAAAAGATTAGGATGTATTCTGTGTGGGAGGAGAGGGCTCTTGTGACTTGAAAATGAGTAACAGCTATATATATTATTCTTATACAATAAAAAAATCAAGTCTTGTATTGAGCTTAGAAGTGATTCTTATCTGATTCCCAAAATGCAGTATTTTGCAGTAAGAATTGGTCTAAAATACTTTCACAATTTATGCAATTGTTTCTGCTCCCTTATTTCAGTGTTATTATAATTTTTTATTAATATTTAGAATAGTGTAACAAGAAATAGTGGTTTTCTTATTATCCAGCCATTTGTAAATAATGTCTCCAGAATATCTTGCATTTATTTCCTAAGGGTGATAATTCATGAAGTTAGTTGTCAAATTGCTCACAAATATAAATATTTTTCTTATATTCTCCCCATAGTTTTCTCTATTAAAATGTTTTCCCAATAAACGTACTTTTATACAGAAATCTCCCATAGTCCTCTATTAATCTTCTCAGAGTAGAATCCTATTAATCAGTCTTCTTACTAGCCTTTTACAGAGGGTGCTTGTTAAGAGTGGGAGAATATTCTTGTACATAAGAAGTTCCCTGAGTAAAAAATATTCTGTTTGCAGATCTGGATGTTTTTCCAGATGTGTATGGAGGCAGCATTGATAAATATCTGTAAGTGTTAACAGTATGCTTATTGCTGAGATTAAACCAAAAAATGTTGCTGGTTTTAATCAGGCAGTACACTCATTTAAGAAATCTGTTCAGATGTAATATATTGTCATTCAGTATTTTATTAGCACTCAAATGAAGATAAAATGTATATCAATATGAAAACTGTATGTCAGCTTCCTCAATATTTTTGTCACAATACTATTTTTTCTTTCTCTTAATAATGTCTACTTTTGTTGGGCTTTTTTCTTCATTTATAAGTCAAAATAATAACTATTTGCAGTTTACCTTATTATTTTTTTAGCCCTTCTTCCCTTCTTATTTATTTCCTTTTATACTCTTTATTTATTGGACCATACCATGCCATTCTTGTGGGTTTCGTTTGTTTGCTTTTGCTGATTTTCAGGTAAGACCTGCCCATCTTCAGGAATCGCTGGAGTTTGAATTTTCTTTCAGAGCAGATCTGGAATGTAGTGTTGAAAGTCAACTCAGTGACTTGTGAAACTGCTCCTTAATTCTCCTTGTCTTAGAACAGTGCTCTGAACTAGAGCTAGAACAGAGCTCTGGCTTTGTTTGGAAATTGAGGGGGTGATAGTCCAGCACAAATGTTAAAGCTATTGCAGTGGCTGCCTATAGGGATTTGTGGCCTGCAGGTATTAGGTAGATAGCATGCATCTTTCAGATATTTCCTTTCCATTCTCCATTCATTTCCAGAGTCCACACCCTCTGGATTTTCTGCATCTGGGGAAAACATACAGTGAAGTTAAGGCCTGTGTAGGTCACATACCCACCTGCTTTAAAAAACAGTGTGGCCTATCTGAGCAATGCTAGTGCATTGGTTTTCGTAATTCGTAAGTAATAGTTCTTTTACCTTAGAACCACTTGGAAAGAAAATTTGCCGTGGTGCTCCTTAAGAAGAGCATTTGGGAGACTCTTGTAGTATACAATTGTGTGGTTGCAGAGAGAGGGCACAGCTTAGTGCCCTGTGGGTGTAGCCAGGTTGTTACTCTATAGGAATGACTGGTTACCACCTTGCTGGGTGTGTGGGACCTAACCTAGTGTATGCACCCATATGTGCTGTTGGTGATGATGTTTTTCAGAGTGGGGAGAGGGATTAGGATTGCTTTGTTGATGTACTGCATGATACTGGTTTATGACATGGTAATGCCAAGGGCAATGAGGGTCATTAGGGATGTATATTCAGTGTGTTCACCTGGCTGGGTCTTGTTCGATACCTCTGGGTATCCATTATGAATCATACCCAGCCTATAGGAGAAACAGAGGAGGAGGATTTTCCCCAGCCTTCCACCCCCTTCTCCTCCTTCAGGTCTGCTATAAAAGATTTTGAGAACTTTGGATTCTCTAGATGTTAAGAAAACCATCTTTCACTAAATTGTTAGCTCAATCCATAAGCTTTTGTCCCTCCCTCACCAGAAGGGGAAAGGGGAGTGGTTTATTTGGGGTTTAATTTGCTCCTGGAGTTAACGCACAATAATGATAACCAAATGTTTTGTTTGAAAGGGCAGAGATTTTTTACTTGCTTGCCTGTCACCACAGAGTACAGTATTTAAAATAGGTACCTGGAAAGCATGACTCTTTCCTATGTGAAATGATCTTTACAAAGTTCAGATTGTGGTAACAGTAATTATATAGATCTTATAAAATAGACAAATTGCTAGAAATCAGAGCAATCCACTGATGTTACAAAATGAATATTCAAAGATCTAAAAGAATGTGTGGATGTGGTTGGGAAGGTGGCCTATGGGGGCACAAACTCTTTACTTGTTGGACTTTGTAAAAGCCCCAAGGAAGATCTGGACACTGGGGTTATTCTTATGTTGCATTTATTTATTGTCTCTCCAGAATAGTTTTGACTACATGATGTAAGCATTTCCTCACCTTTATTACATAGGCTCTGTGCATTACCAGGCTCTCTTTCTTTGGAGCTGTCATTTTTCATGAATGTGGAAATATCTTTTGTCAATTGTGGGGTTTGAAAGTTTCATACTTTGGTTTTGGTTTTTGTGTGTGGTTTTTTCATCCTGAGAATTGGAAGGATAAAGCCTGTTAGGTGCATAAAGATGAGTGCCGCAAGAGGCAGTTGTAAAAACAAAGGGATAGTTATTGGAACTAGAATTACTCTCTTAAATTGGAATTAGGAAGAGAATTTCAGCTCAGGTACTTTATTTTTCTCTGTTTGTGAATACCAGTGTCTCTGGTTTAGTTTTTCTGATTGCATTACTGAAACTTTAAAAACATCTCAGTTCACTTCTTTATTCTTTTATTCTTTTTCTGCTTCTCAGTAAAATAATGCAGATCTAAAGTTCCTTTCTAATGCTCACAAAATAAATAATGTATGAACTAATATTTATAAAAAGACTCAAAGATTAGATGAAGATGTTATCAAAATACTTGATGGCTAACATGAAAAACTTAAAAGTGAAGTAATAAAAATGATGCTGCTATCTACATAGTGGAAAAAAAACATAAAGCACTTTTGCCTTGTGTTTACATAGGAATTGGATGAGACTTGGATGAACTTTGAAATAATGTGGCACCACATATTTTCAGAAAGCTCTTTCGCTACACGGGCTTTGTCCATGTTAAACATTTTTAGTTTTAAAACAAAGTTTAATTGAAGTAGTTTTAAAATACAGATTTCCCACAAAAGTGGTGCTGAAACAGTGCCAGAGGCAGAATTCCAAGAGGCTGCTTTTACTTCATGTTTCAGAATTTATTTGTATAAATCTTATAAGCTGTCTCTAGGCCTTTCCAGTATTGTGCAAAGCATCAACAGCCAAGAAGTCTGACAGTGAGAAAATACATCAGCAATCTGCTTGTCATGGACTAATTGAAAGTGATCTGTGAAAATGAAAACTAAATGTAGAGGCTAAGTAGAACAGAGGTGGGAATGAACCTGCATGATTTAGGCCTATTTTACTTGTGCTGAAAGAGAAGACAAGAGTAGTGAGGCTTTTCACAGAGAAGTGTTTGGAATAAGTAATTCTGGCATAACTACTTATCAATGTTCAACAGGTACGAAGTGCTATTCCAAATCCCATTTTAAATATCATGCTTAATACACTTTGACATGTTTGCTCATTTGCCTAAAGGCAGTACCACATCTTGGGTTGTTTTAGGCTTCTTAAGGGCAATTATAGCAGTTTATTAATGTTACTTAAACAGGACGTATCTTTTTAAAATACAGTACATTGCTTTAAAAACATAAATAAAGTAAATACAAGTATAACTTTGAAACTTGATGCTTTAAAAATTCTTTCTAATAAAATCCTGTGATGTCTGAAATATGCTCTGTAAATGCATTCTTGGCAATGTGAAAGCTATGCTTAAAGATATGGAAAATAAAATTGAACAAATAGGACTTCTCTGCAAACATTCATAGCTGATGGCTGAAAATGTTAAACTTCAGTTTGGGCTATTAGAGCTGGCAGGGTTTTGAGTGAGGTAGGAAAAGCTATGGACTAAAAGCTTATAATAGGAGGAACATGGAAGAAACAATGTTAAACAGCAGTGAATAATGAGCTTATTTTATTGGTTCTGGGTCCCATCTGGAAAGTGTGTTTTTTCTAACAAGTGTTACAGTTTGATCAGGCTCTGATAAGTGGGCTGGAACCGTGGTTGGTTTACTTGTAAAAGGACCTGCCTTTCCAGCCCATGCAATGGTAAAAGAAGGAGTAAAAGAAATTCCCTTGCCCTCCTATTCCCTGTAACGTAAGAAACTAAACAAGTCGTAGAATCATAGAATAACCTGAGTTGGAAGGGATCCATGAGGATCATCCAACTTCAAGTCGTTTTCATACTATCCATATTTCCTTCCCTGAGCACAAAGATATAAAGAAGGGAGGAAAGTTAGATTATAGGAATTAGCTATGGAGGTTTTTGTACCTTGTACCATTTTGCTCACATTTTGAGGTGTGTGGTGGTAGAAGAGCATCAAGTAGATATTTTGTCATGAATTTTCATATTCCACGTGCTTTAGAAAAAAAGTGAAGATTAAAATATTATTTGGGGTTTTTACACTTTGGGATATTTAAAAATTATGTTATGTAGCGAGGAGATAGAATTTGCTTTAAGACAGCAGATTGAACAAAATTTGGAAGCTTAGCTTTGTACAGAATAAGTCTTTATTAAGATATGGTCCCTTTAGGTATTTAAGTGTTTCTTAGCTTTTGTCCTCATGAAACACTTTCACATGTTATAATTAAGAAATGTACTTAATTTCTATTTCTGTGTCTCTGTAAGTTGCCTTACCTGAAGTGACTCACGACAGGGGAACTGATCATTAGGAATAAGAAAAAATTGCTAACTGAAACAGTGAGTGACTCATTTAAGTATTGAAAACTTGGATCAATAACCATATGATCAAGCAATTAGCATACTTCTTAAATAAGTAGGTAATTGGATAGAGAAGAGGTGCTATTTTATTTTAAAAATCAAGGTGAATAATTCAACTAGATAATTTCACCTGTTTCAATTTTCACAAAAGATAAAGTTGCAGAAGTACCTCACTGAATTACTGCAAGTTCAAAGTGTTTGGTATTGACCTGTTTCCAAGAACTTCATTGCCTTCAAGTAGTGTGCTACCATTTGGTGTGATACTACTCAGCATGGATGAGTGCACAGTTTAAGACTGGGAGTAGTGTGAACTTGAATAGATCTGACTTCCTGTGGGAAAGGGAAATAAGTTAAAGTGCCTGGGAATTGGAGGTAATTAACAAGTAGAATAACTCCTAAAATACTGGGGTTCTTTTTTTTCAGCTACCTGCAGGTCAAAACAGAGACTAGGAGATTTAGGATTACATTCAGGGTAGATTTTAGGAGACTAAATTTTTTCTGCAATAAATCTGTTATGAAGACATATCTGTTATGTTTCTTTTAGTCTAATGCTAACATGCTGCTTCAAATCCAAGTGATTCATCGTTTAATGTTATTAGTATTATGTACTTGCAATTCATGCATACATTAACATTATAAAAATAGCTTACTTTGCAGTTATGCAGTGCCTTTCACGTGAGCATTTTGGTGCTTTATAAAAATATTGTATAATATGTGAACAGCTTTTCTTTATCTTCTTTTATTTGATAAAGCTCTGCTTTTCAGGTGGCCAAAGGAAAAAGTTTAGACAAATGGAAGCTATCTCTCATTTATAGTACAACTGATGGGCACCTACTGCTAACTATCAATTCTTTTAATATTACAGAGAATGTGAGCACATTGCTCTTAGAGTAAGTTAGTCAATCTAGAGTACTGGTTCCCCATTTTCAAGCACGACTAAGAGAATTTATCCTAATCTCTGTGAAAACTAAATTCAGTTCTGTTTTTTGGGAAAGACCCATGTTTGGGCATGAGCATTTTATAGTACATGTTATGAATCTCCTGAGCAAATTCACTTTTTCCAACTGAAACATGTTTTCTGATATTCTTCACTCCATTTTGTACAGAAACTTGCCAGATCTGCTTACCCTCCACCATCAATGAAACTAGCAGTTTCAGTAATCTCAGTAGACCTAAGTATGTTTCTTTTTTTTTCTTCTTAAAAAAATTAGTCTTACTAATCTTAACATTTGCAGCAGGGATTATTACAATCCCTGAAACCTGACTCAGTGTTGTAATAGGGTTTATACAGCTGCAAGAAGCATGGGACAAATAAAAGCATGGTAGTCTAGAAACAGAAGTCCTCACATAAGTTAAAGTTCTGTTTATACCCATTTTACATTTTACATGGTGCTCTATTAAGTTTGCTTTCCCAGTCCACAGAAGTTTTGAGAAGCAAGCTGAAGGCAAAACCATTATTCTGTAAATATGTTGCCATTTGCTGCCTCAAGAATTGTAGGGCTCATACCAAGGTACGTAGATTAGAATGATTTATCCATCTTACTGCAGTTTTAAGTGAAATGTTTGCTTTTAATATTTACTGAAATTTGCATAGTGGTGGCTGGCAAAACTGTAGCTGCACTTTTGGCAGCTATCTGTGCTTACCCATGCAATGGCTTCATTAGATAAGGAATGTCAGAGATGAAATAAGCAACTCCTGATTCCTTAGAAAGGCTCTCCACACAGCTAATAAAGATTCTTGGAATGCAAATGTCTGACAGTAGGAGATATGAGGAACCACAGACCCTATGCGTGGCTCTTCCCAAATATGACTAAGGCATTCTGTGAATTGGCAGTGCAAGAAAACTACACTGCATGCAAATGGAAGAACTGAAGAAGCAGCCACTACTTAGGAATGCTAGAGAGAGGCCTAAGGCACAGCCTTTACTGGTACTTTTTCTTTGCTAGTACAATCTGGATTTGACATTTCTTTTAGGACTCCCACTGCTATCATCAAAAATCTGCTCATAAGATCAAACCTCCTGTTCATAAGTGATGAAGCTGAGGTTACTGGGAGCAGATTTAGAAGGAAAACCACAGTCTGACTCATTTTCTGCCAGTCACATATTGTTTTTCAATAGAAATATCCTTTACTTATTTCTACTAATTAAACAGCAAGTCAAACATTATAGAGAAGATACGTCAATATAGAACAGATGAAGTTCCTGGTGTTTAATTGTTTATTTTTTGTCTATATTACTAATGGAATATTCTGCTTTAGAGATTGATTTTAGTAATTTACAGAAAAAAAAATACACTTTTTTTTTTGAAGAGCTTTTAATACTATCTGTGCCTATCCTTTTTTTGCTTTTCCTAAAACACATATTTCGAGTTACAGCAATTTCTTTTCTCAGAAAGGGCAATTATCTCTGAGAAATAAAGTGCCTTCATAACCCTTTATGTCTGTCTACCAAGAGTCTTCATCTCTCCCTAATTTTTCCTTTAGGTATTCAGAAAATTTTCTCTTTCACAGCATAAAATAGTTCCACTCATGCATAGGATCCAGACTTTAAATCTCAGATTTGGTCTGGTTTTCAAATATGACTTGGAGATTGAAGCAGGCTATAGGAAATCAGCTGGTGTGTTGGTTAGAACAAGGAAGCTCCATCATGTGTTACAAGGTATTTTACTAAGGTGCTTATTCCGCTCTCACTAGAATACAATTAAGACTTTTAAGTAGTTTACTTTACTTTAGCCTCTTGCTGTCTTTTTTTTCCTTTTTAACTGCCTCAGCTGAGCAAGTGCATTTAGTTACATCTAACGTAGGCTGTCCTCCATTTCCATAGAGTGATGTGGATTTTTCTTGTCTTCCCACAAATAGAACAAGTCCGCCCTCAATATGAAGTTCTTGATATGTGAAATGTGTTAAGACTTTCATCAAAATGCTGTTCTGTTGTTCTGTAGAAGAACTCTGTTTCTTTTAGTTGCTTAGTAAATTTTCAACCTTTGAATTCTTTCTTGATTGCTATTTGGTGAGTAGTGCACAGTGCATAGCTTCACACCATTTTATATTTGCCTTCCATATTCTGCTGGTTCTATTTTCTTGTTTACTCATGCAATCCTAATGAGCAGCACATACAATTTCTTAGTACCTTTCCCTGTACTCAAAATGGAAACCATCTAGTTAGTTATATAATCTCCCTCAAAATAGTTGGTCATATAGGAGGCATCTAATAATAGTCTTTGAACAGAAATGCTTTTTTCCCTCATTGGTCATTAAAAATCAGTGATGAAATCCACAGCTGACTTAAAAATCAGTAAAGATTAAAAGATCCATGTGGACATTAAAATGGAAGCATCAAAAACTTTGAATATGTGAAATGAAAGCTCAAAGATACTGGAGCATGGGAGCTAATGGGGGGGTTTTTTTTAACACTATTCCACTGCCCATTCCATGCATATTACATGTATCTCTTAGGTGTAAACATGGCACTGAACATTTTATTCAAGCCTTGAGAAGTGTAATTCTTAACACCTGCTGTCTGAAGTAGAAGGGATTTCAGTGGTGACTTAACACACATGTAATCTTTGCTATAAAATAATTATTTGCACCTTTGTTTAGAATGACAGTAGGCTATTTAAAATGTGGAGTTTTTTTGTTGGTTCTTTGTTCTGCAGTGTATCGAGGACTAACATAGTTTTCTCAGGAGGAAGACACATAACTGTCAATCTCAGGGAAATTCACATATTTTACCATAAAGAACTGTGCTTACTTTAACAAAAACTAAAAAAAAACAAACCAAAGACAAACAAAAAAAGCCCCCGTAAAAACCAAACAAACAAAAAAAACCCCAACCAACCAAAAAACAAAGAAACCCAAACCATGACTTCCCCCCCCAAAAAAACACCCAACAAAAATCCAAGAACAAAGCCCAATGGAGCAAATTGCATGGCATTATTAAAGATTACTAAAACAAACATGCTGGAAATTAAAATAAAGGAGTAGTGGTTGACATACATGAGCGTATTTCTGATCTGTTTTAAGAAGATGCTATTTATTCAGTTTTAAGACTAGATTTTTTTTTACTACTTTAATTACTTTCCATGTTTATTGTAGTGAATGTAGGTTTCATATTGTGCTTAGTGTATCACCATTATTATTTGAACTTTATGCCTGCAAACCAAAACATATGAATAAGTGCAAATGAGATTTTCATCTATTTGAAGTCCTATGGGGCAGTTGAAAGAGCTTTTTTAAAAAAAAACCAACCTATTTAACACACAGTATCAAATATTCAATCTGGCACATATCATCTTGACTTCCAAGAAAACCTTGTATTGTGTACCAAAGGGAAAAGGAGGAGGAGAATTTCTGAGGCTTCTACAATACTGTAGCAGGCAGCTGGTATTCTAAAATTAATCTTTCTTGCATAAGCTGAAGCAGGATAGCTTCAGCTATAAGATCAATTATATCAGATGTTCTGCTAGGTTTATTTAGTGAGTCTTATAGAATAAAACTGAACATTTTCTTGGCTTGCTGAAGAACAGAATGACAAAATCTTTGAGAATGACCACTTAGGCTGGAGAGAGATTAATTTCCGACAAATGCAGTCCTTCTACATAATAGTTCTGGGAAAGTTTTAAATTATTCGTGATATTGGTAGTTATTCACAGTTTGTCAGGGAGGGGAGGAAAAATCTCTATTTTAGTACTGCCTTTAATGCAAGCTCTTGTACTAGAGTTCTCTTAAACCCAAGGTCCTGAATAAATAGAAAAGCGTAATATGTAGAAAAGGACTCCATTGCAAAGGGACTTGTTTCAGGCTGATGATAAGTCTTCAGTCATATTTTGTAATGGCTTGCAAGGTTCTAATTCTCATTTAGTAATATTTAAAGGTAATTAAGTAATACAAGAGGAAGTTGTATGGTAGGTTGATTTTAAAGTCCATCAGTGTTTAAAGGGAGCAAGCAAGAGACAGGAAGGCTCTTGACTGTTATTTCAGTATTCTAACAATCTTTCACACTTTAAAGTTTCAACAAAGCAAGCATGTTGCACTATTAGTTCCAATTTCAAAATACCCTTTAGCATAAACATGGTGCCATAAACAGGAAGCTAGGAGACTGATTTCAAGACTCTTACAGATGAATGTACTTTCCAATTATTTCCCGGGCCTTAAACTCCTGTAATGAGACTTGGGCACCAGTGAGAGATAACTGTGGGACAGGGCAAACTAGTGAACAGAAAAAGTTTTGTCTTCTATCTGATGTAACAAGCTTACAGAACTAAAGAAATCTGTAGAACAACAGATGTCATGGTCCCTTAGTTACTTTCTTCTTCATGGGCCACAAAGATATCACATGATGCAAGAAAGGCAAGTATCACTCAGGCCTGTAAGCATAACGCAGAGGTGGTTGGATGGACCTTGGGGTTTGCAATATTATTATTATTATTATTATTATTATTATTACTGCTGCTTCTCCTGATCTTGTGAAAGTTCAGTTTCACAAGATCAATTCAATCTTGCAGTTTTCACTGGACTTGAGTTTTACTGCATTTTTGACACCTCTCATTTGGGATATAGAATTTCATGAAATCACTCTGTTGTAGAGAATGACTATGACAAGGCTGTGGTGGTTGTAACCAGAGCATCATGTCCCATTCCATAACTACCATTAGAGTTTAGAACTCCTGACCCCTTCATTCTGGTCCTTGTTAACAAATCTGCCTGTACCTGCTGAAGTGTGTTCCATACATACAAAGAGACACTGTTAAGGAAAGATGATAGTCTATCATGCTTTCACAATACACAGTGTTTCTAATGTAAACCTCTGTATTGGCTACTTGATGATCAAAAAACCCATTTCTTCCAGGGAGACAAATCAGAGATGCTCTGTGTAATTTCAGTATACTAAGTAAGTTCTGTAGAGATTCTCTTAGTTGAAAACAAAACCATTTTTTTTGTTGCTTTTCTGCACTAATCAGGAAAGAAAATTCATGTGAGAAAAAGAAATGATGATGCAATTTTTCTAAAAGTCTCTGAACAGTTTTTCTTATTTGCATGTGGTTATATTATTTCTGTAAGTGCCTCTTCTTGATTTTGGATTTAGAGAAATAAAACTATCCTTTCACTTAATATTTGAATCCCTTTCACTTTTCAAATTTTATGTTTCATGAAACCTTATAGCCTGAGAACCCTTTGAGAGTAGTCATCATAGATCTAACAGAATACTTTTGATATTTATCACAGCATGAAGGCAAAATGAAGAAATGCTGAGATTTAATGATGTTTTTCTTCAGAGCAGCTACTAAAAAAATACCAATGGAAAAAATGTTGATCTGTGTTAAGCCAAATATTGTCTAGAAAGGAAATGTTTTGATTACATTGTAGTAGTATGAAATATTGCCTAAATAATGAAAGGCAAAAGGATATGGCCTTTACTATATAATCTCTTTGGCCATCAGCCAGAGCAGGAAATTTTCTCTGGGAGAGTGAAGGTATCGAGTAACTTGAAAAGTAATATATTTTTAAAGACACTAACTTCATTTCACACTGCTTTCTAGAATTGGATTGTCACCTTAAAGAACAGACTTCTTGTTTGAAAAGTTGACTGCAGTCTAACTCTTTTTCTGTATTTATTTTAAATATGCTTTAATTGGATAGGGAAGAGGGGGAAAACTACAGAATACCATTGTTTTAGTAAGAACCTTTATTACTAGTGAATAGCAGTATACTGGGAAATGTACTAGAGAACAGCATATGCTATTTATGAATATAGCACAAATGTGTCACCATAAAGTCAAACACCAAAACACCGTATTTGCAGCATTTTACTTAACAGAATTGGCTCTTGGCACAGTCAGTGTCAGCAATAAGTTCTGAAAAGTGCAGTGAAGTGTCCTGCAATTATATTCTGCTTCTTCTGTTTGCTGTACCAAGTGAATTTGTTCACTTTTTTTGAAAGTCTTTGTGGCAAGAGCATTGCATGAATGAAGAATCTATGCAGAACTAAAGCAGGAGAAGGAGCGGGGACAAAGGGGAAGGCTGTAGATGGTTGGAGAGATTTCAAATCAAGCTTGAAAGGATTTTGGCTACTGATTGAACCTTTAAAAGAACTGTTATTGATTGTATAGAAAACTGCATGCTTCTAAAATTTGAACAGTGAAATAGGGTTTTGCTCAAGACAGTTGCAAATGATTGACTACTATTCTACTTGTGGGGACAAAGCTACCACAATATGTTATTATGTACTAAAAAAGTTCTGTTTCAGAAAGTACACCGGTTTATAATGCTTTTGAAATGTCACTACCTGTATTACATTTGCTATATGAATTGTGATAGTGAATAACTGAACAATCACAATATTCATGTAACTTAAAAAAGCATGAATAGGACCTGGTGGAATAGAAGGAATTAAGATTTAGACACAAACTTTCATCAAGGCAGCCTGATCTCCCCTCTCTTGCTCAAGTAGGATACATGTTGCAGCAGAAAGTGCCTTGAAGAGAAGGTGAGATTCCTTATTTATCAGTCTCATGCAGGAGTTCTACCATGGATAGCATGGGAGAATCAGCATCAGTCCTGTTAGTGCTGTGTGCATTCTGGTTTATAATGCCAGATACTGTAATGACATCACATCATAAATTATTTCTTTGGGGGCATCCACACCTCCCTAATTGTCTCTATCCTTTGAAGACCTGCTGATTACAGCTTCGTTATCCCTTAACTTCAAAAGTTCCAACCAATTAAAAGGTTCTGGGAAGGATTTTGTGACTGCTAAGGGTGTGGGATTTTTAGTTTTTTTCTTTTTAAGAGAGGAATGAGCAGAAAAGTAGGTGTTTAGTTTGCCTGAATTAAAAGAAAATGGTGCCCAGTAATATATATATTATCCTGCCAGTTCTTTAGGGCATATTTTGAAATTTGATACAGGGCAACCTTTGTGCTAGAGATGTGCCTTTTGCCACTCCTATGAAAATCCACTCAACTGGCCAAGTTGCAACCTGCAGTTCTTTCTGGATTTATACGTAGTTCCATGATTGAGGAATTTTTCCCTAAAGCAAAGATTATGTATTTTACTTGCCATGTTCATGTTCAGAACCCAGGCAGCTTAAAGCCTTTGCAGGCTGGTGGATTTCTAGGCTCTCCATTAGGCTAAAGAGACTGGAACAGTTTAAAGAGAAGCTTTGGCCAGGAGTGTAGGGTGCACTTAGGATCAGCACTGAACGACATAAGAGGCCACTGTTCATAGCTGTGAACAAGCTGGGAGCTGACCAGATAAAAGCTTTTGAAAATCAGAGCAAGAGGGAAGGACAGAGTGCCTGGTTAAGAATGCTAGAATTGCAGCCAATAAGGATAAGTGGAAGGAGATGGAAAACAAAGAAAACTGAACGAGAGGTCAGAAGGCTGTGCTAGGAAATGTGAAGTACATGGTTTAGGGCTGCCTATATAAAAAGATGTAGACATATAAAGGATGGGACCAGGATGAGTGGGGACAAAAGCATTCAACTCTGACTTGCTGTTTAGTAAGAGTTGCTCATGGTAGATTAAAATGTCCTGATGTGATTCCATGCCTTTTGTAATGTTGTATGATAGAATTTACCTTGTTGGTTTGTTCCAAGAAGCATAAAAATACTTTCAGTTCTAAATAATTATTGAAGTTATAAATTTAATGACTCAAAATGTAGAAAACCAAGTTTCACTCAAACAGTACACTACTTTATGTAGTTATACAATCACATTTGCCCTGTCCCCCATGATCTTATTCAGCAGATGCAGTAGAGGGTTAAAATCAAGAAAGGAATTTTTTGGGGTTCTTAACTTTTTTTTGTTGCTGGAGCTGGAAAACTAAGTATTGAATGAATATGCATAGTTATTGAATGAATACTGAAAATTACACATTATTCCAGGTAATGAGGTCGGTGTTTTCAGCTGCAACTGAAACTAAGAGAAATTCTTCTTTAAATACATACGGCATTATTTACTCTCTGAATAAACCAGCTCTTAAATATTTTAAATTGAATTTTGCAATCCCCTTTGCTAAGCAGTGCTAACACTTTTTATCTCATTTTTAGTTCTGAAAAGAAGTTGCTTATGAACTGTTCATGTAGAGTGACATAAAAAAACAACAAATACTAATAGTAGTTTTAAAAGTTGGTAGACATTATATAGCAAAAAAGTCCAAATGTTATTTGATGAAACCAAGGTTCTGAAGGAGATGGAATAGGGATAGGCATAGATATATAAAGTTAAGGACAAATGGAGAGAGAACAGGCTCCTCTCAGTCTCTCAGATCTTTATTTTTGCCCTTCCTGTGCTATTAGTGTATGTTGGAAAAAACCTGGTAACAAACAGTTCCATCCTTTCCTCTCCCAAACACCATTATCTGCTCAGCTAATTGTCTCTAGAGTATGTGTTTGCTATTTGGCATTTCCTAGCATCTGAGTGCTTAACCTCTTAGCAATGCTTTTTAATGCACTAGGCTTGTATGCAATGCCTTTTCTTTCCAAATATAATACTGAAAGCTCAGAACTCTCTGTCATTACTCATGAGATGCACAAAGTCAGCTTGTCAGATATACAGCTGTTCCAGCTGACTTTTAAGAAAAAAATGAACCTGTGGTTTGAAAATATTAAAATCTACTACAAATTCTATGTGCTATTTGAAAAAACATGAGGTATCATTCCTTCAAATATGCTAAAAAGAAAGGTCAACAACAATGGTATGGAAATAAAAGTTTCTACTAAATGTGTGGTTGCAAGGCATGAGTTTAACATTCTCCAAGCACATAAAAATGACCAATTTTACCTGTGGGGGAGTATTTTATCAACACATTTTATTCTAACAATACCCATTCTTATCAACCAGAACCAGGTTCAGTCTTGTTAATGGGATGATTTGGCAATGACTTCTGTCTACATAGCAACCAGCAAATATTGTTCCAATGGTCCAAAGCAGCCAGTGAGAGGCAGAGCACTCTGGGGCAGCTTTACTTATGCCCATGGCACAGTGCTGCAATTCCTCCTCCTGACAACCCCCTCCCCACTTCACGGATGTGAACATTTTTCAGTATGATCTCATCTAAAAATCTCAAATAGTTGGCACTTTTATGACAGGAAAGTATTACAAAGTGCTGAGACTTGCTTCATGAAGAATTTAGGTAGGAAGCAATTTTAATTTTCTGTTGTTAATGACTTACAAATACGTACCAGAAAACATAATTATGCTAACTTCTTCATTTCAGTAAGAGTTCATGTGTGCAGTCTTTAGTGTTTGCAAATCCTCATTGTCCTTAGGGCCTCTTAGTGGAAGTGCACTCAGCTGATTTTTATTGTTCATAAACAGGCAGTGACTGGGAAAAAACCAAATCTTTTCACTACTGTTGTTTATAAGATTTTAACATCTGCCACCAGGTAATGCCTCTCATTTTGTTCTGAAGTTCTTTATTTTGTTGCTGAAATGGCCTTACTTCACTCTGGATAGAAGAATAAACTGTGAGATGCTATATTTTTCCTTTTCTTTTTATATTTTCTAAACTTGGAATATATCTCTTTATAATGGAAATACTTAATCTAGCCAAAGAGATTAACTATGTAAGTAGCAAACTATTTGGAACATTTAACATGGGTGGTTTTTATAGGTATCTATCATTTAATGGTGTTTTCTATGTAAAAACAATTTCTATTATAGAGATTTCCATCTTCATTTTAATTTAAACCCAGTATTTTGAGTTTTTGAGTGAAGTTTTAATAAATATATATTACACCAGTGGATAAGATAAAGAATATCTTCTACTTTTTGCATATATGATAAGGAATTTAGATTTTAAGTCCTTTGGGGCCAATAGGGAAAAACGTTACCTTTACTTTTAGTTTAATTTTTATTTTTTTTAGTAATACGGTTATTTCTTAATACTGTGTCTGATTTAAGGAGAGAGGCAAAATGAGGCTGTATATGCCTATGGAAGAAACAAAGGTCCAAAAATACAAAAGTAGTGTTTCTTCCAACTTCTAAACTCAAATTTTAAGCAGAGGTATTTTGAATCTAAAGATTGAAAATAAAATTTAAACTTGAAGTTTAAATTTTCAGCATTCAGTGTAGCTGTCTGACTTCAAATTAATGAAATAGAACCTGCCACTTTTCATGCATGGATCCAAACCAGTAGTATCATATTTTCAAAAGCTATCTGCTGTGGACCACTTTCAATCAGAACTGTGAAGGTATATTGCATTAGATTTTTTTTTTCTGAAGCCAGAAAGAACAGTTCTTTGAATATGCAGTGTCCATACAGAGATTATTCTTTATGCAAATTTTTAATACTAAATAGTTTCTTTTGCCATAAACTCATGCATTTTGTATACAGCATGTTCTTGTTGTAATTCCTTCTGACTGTGCAGATTTCATAACAATTTCAGTAAGTCACTTAAAAGGATCGGTCAACTTCATCTCAAGACCAGAAAGCTCAGTGATATAATGGTTTCTGCTCACAGTCCTTAAACATGAATTGCATAGTTAAATTTAAAATTGCTTGGGATCTAAAAGTCTAAAACTGCAATTACCATTCTATACTGCTGACAAAGAATATTAAACAGATTTTTCAGTTGAAAATGTTTCTAAGCATAGGAATATGCTGATTTTACTTGAATCTCTTCCCTTGATTACTTCCCTGAAAGTTTTGTCTTTACACTGTGGTTTCTGCCTCTCTTGGTTCTACTCCTGAATTTAAAGTGAATTAATGTTTACCCTATCTAGAAGACCTTTTGTTGCAGGGCTTGCCAGCAATATTTGTGTTCTGTCTAAGAGAAGATCATAGAAGCATTTTTTGGATGTTTTTACAGGAAACAAAACTGGCATGAAATTTAGGGTGTTGAAGTTCTAACATTTATGCTAGCTATTTATGACAATTCCATCATTAGACATTTATTCTGCATCATTAGTTTCCCCATGATGACCTTCACTTTGTGGAGTGAAATGAGTGTTTAAAGACTATGAAAATTAACATCTAGAAAAGGAATCAGTAAGCTTCATTGCAGGTAGAGTAAAAGCACTGGTCACAAAGCATTTTGTTTTCATGTTCATTCCTGGATAAACTCAGCCCTATAAGGATCATCATGCTGCAGGTTACTTGTACCAGAATTGCATAAATATGGTCCCTGTAAGACAAATTTTGTTTGCAGTATCTCACATTAGGAGACAAAACAGATTTAGTTTGTGTGGTAGCAAGATAACAAAGAGGTTCCTTTCATATGAAATGTGTGTCATCTTACAGCAGTAATTCTCCTCCTCTTCACTATGGCAACACAAAAATGATGTCATTATATATTGCATTTATACATGTTTGATCTTGACCTTCCCAAAGAACACTTAGAGAAATTCAAGCCCTGAGTTATATGGCTTCCTTTGGATCCAAACTGAATTGTGTTATTTTAATTAACATTTATAGTCTCTGATTTCCACATCTTGATGACAGATTAGCATACCAGCAGAGTGATAAAATAAGATTAAAAGGTAGACAAACCTCTGTTTTTATTAAGCCTTAATGTTACAAAAGAAGAAAGGAATTTGATCATGGAATGTTCCTAGATTAAAGATCTTAATAACAAATTTCCATGGTATTTCTTTTAAGCTATTAATTGTTTACCTCTGGATTTGGATGTATTAGGAACTTAGATTTTTGACTTGTTGTGAACCATTTTAGCTTCATAGCTGAAGAAAGCTCAAATGCTATGAAACTAAAAAAGGCAAGTGTGATTGCATGCCTAAATACTTCACCTAAAGACTTCTTTCTTTCCTTTTTGTTTTTCTTTTTTTTAGTCAAAACATTCTTATCTGCTTTTTTCTAAGCTCAATCGGGCTTTCAGTACTGCATCATTAAGAGCTGATTCACCTTTTAAATAGGTAGTTATCTATTATAAATTAACATCTACCTTAGGCTCAGGAGAAACTACTAACAATTCCAGTCTTGGAAAAGATGTACAAAATGAAAATTACATAGTAAGCTGTTAGGTCTTTGGTTTTTCGGTCTGTTTTGGTTTTTTTTTGCTTTCTGACTACAACTACTTGTATTGTATGCAATAGCATCTCAGACTAAATGTTTATATTTTTGTAGAGCTAAGTCAGCCAAAAAGCTCAGCATACTTGAATTCAACTTGGCTTTTGGAACTGTGGGCATTTTGATGATTTGAGTATATATCACACTGCCATATCTGAAAATGCAAGGGAAGCAGTTTTTGAGCTTGAAAGTAAATTGGCAGATATTGTTATGATTCCTGGATATCCCCTCTAAATTAGAGTAGTAGCAGGTGCTAGTAAGCTCCCATCATCTTATTCCTAGAAGTACCTACATTCATTGAGAAGAGATCCAATCAACATAAGTAACCAATACTGAATATTATCTATTTTGTATTTAGCTTTTCCAAAGTATCAATGTACACTCCATAAATACATCCCTCTTTTTTCTAGAGAGTATTGGAAGTCCTGGGCCTGAGGGACTGTTTAAATTTCTGCCTTCAGAAAGCCATCAAGGAGGAAAGGTCATGTCACATTCTGTAGGAGTACAGGGGGTAAGGCATAGTGCTGATTTGGTACACAGGTACTGGGCAAGAGTTACTTTTGTATTATGTATTAATAGTAAACTGGGTGCTCCTTTGTATGGATATATGTATGTTTTGGTCTTCAGTAAGTACTTTTATGTACAGTAAGTTGTCAGATGGGATATCTGTTATATTCCTGATCCTGCCCTGGCAACAAAGGCTAGAAGTGTTTTCAAAACACTGCACAGTCTGGTTGAGAAACTTATCAGTCAGCAGGAACCATACCCATAGGATTTTGAAAGCAAATTTTTTCTACCAAACCTACAAGGCAAAGGCCTATGCAATATAGGACTAGGATCTTCTCATAGGGTAAGAGGTGATAGGGATTTGGCGTTATCAGTTCAGAAATAACTTTTTTAGAGACACATCAAATTTTAAGATTGCTATGAATGAAGCATGAATAAAAATGTGTATATAAGCACCAGAAGAAACAGTGGGACTGTTAAAATAATGGTCTTAAATGATAGTAAAGAACATAATTCCCAGCTGATCATATGTGAAATGCTGTGTTGCTTCTATCATAACCCAAAAAAACCTCAATGGTCTTTAGCATTTTGTCAGTGGAAGACTGTGCATTCTGACAACAGAAGGGTGGGAATAAGGTAGTATGTGTTTTTGTGTTAGCCCAGAAGAGAAGAAATCTTATAGGAGAGTCCCTCCATTAAAAAAAAAAAATTGCTGCGGATGAAGAAGCTTGAAGAAAACATGAGAGCTTGATAGCCAGCATCCTTGTTTTCCACATTGCATAAGAGAGATCCTGGCCAGACCACTAAATACATGGTTTGTTTCTTGTAAATACGTGGGTGTGAGAGTATATGTTCAATCAAGAGTGGATGAAAGCTACAAGGGAATGACTGTGTAGGTAAAATCAAATTACCTGGAGACACTGCAAATGCTATTTTATCTTCTATAAGGTTTTGCATAGAGATTTGTTATGTTTTCTACACATCTACCTAAAAATTATGAGGGAAGCGTTTAATTTTAGGTATGCACAGCTGACATAATCATACTGAAATTTCATCTCACAAAAAATAGAAAGCTGAAAAAAAGTGTTAATTTGATGCACTTTCTTCTGCAGGAATGGTCTTGCAGCAAAGGAAAAAACTCAAACATCTGACTGTACTACCAACCCTTTGCTACACACCACTGCAGCCATTTTTCAGGGAGGGCAAATACTATACAATTTTTAGAATTGTCAGTGTTCCAAACACTTGAAGATGGCATCTTAGACTCTCATTTTATGAAGAGTATTTACATCAGGGACAAATCAACTTGCTGTAGAATTAGCATTTTTGATGTAAGAACAGCAGATGCATTAGTGTTCCAATTTAGAGCTAAATAATTTGTTAACCAAGTCTTTCTCAATGGTCATGCCTTTGATACTAGCTACTGCTTTGATATTGATACTAGCAAGCCTCAGATTGCTACTCTTTCTTAAATATTAGAGCACCCATTTTAAGGAGCACTTCAAGGATGCTCAAGGAAACTGTTGGTGTTTAGTCCACATGTTAAACTGAAACTTGTACAATATGCTAATATATATAGGTTCCATTGCCTTGTGTTGGGAGGGGAAAAAATTATGTAATGTCATATTTCATGTGACTGTCCTTCTAGCTGGTGTGGTATCAGCCTGTCTTCTCTCTGGTGATGACTGAAAACTGATAGTCCAGTCTCTAGGATTATCACTGTCATTAGGGTGATGTTATATAAAATACACTTTCTTAGAAAGGAAAGCTGCAAGCAGGTGTACTGAGTGTAGTTCAATTCTTAGTTTCATCCTCCCATATGTTAATTCTTATTCATCACTAAATGTGATGGGCAAAATTTTAACTCAAAAAAATTGGAAATGTCAGATTATATTCTTTCAATCAATTGTAGGATGTCTCATCTTGGATACTTGGATATAAAAGGATATCTTTGGCAGAAAGATTGTCAGCCCTTTGCAGATTGCTTATACTTCTTACGGCCTGGGTTCTGTGTTCTATGTAATATATCTTCAGACATACTGTTGTTTATACCTATTCCCCTTTTTAAATTTCACTTGACTTGACTTTCAGAGACTTGTTGATACTATTTTGCCAGATTAAAGTACTCGAAGCATAACATCTTCATGCCACACTGCCCTTGTCAGCAGCAGGACAGACGCTCCCTCAGACGCCTCTCTACTGCACTCTAGTGTATTGTCCGGAGATTTCCCCCATCCTATGCGAACACACAGTGCTTCCAAAATTCTCATGACTTTTGGATGCCAAAAGTTGCTTTTTCCCCTCCTGGTTTTCGATACAAAAATAAAAAATATTAAAGTAATATGTAATATTCTGTGTTTTTCTTCCTCCTTTGAGATTTTCCATCTATTGGAAAGACGTTTTAGTGACTTTATGTTAACAAATGGAACTTCGAACTGCCTGCTTTCAGTTGTGTGCTGATGCTTTCAGGGATCTAATGCAGCTTTTCAAAATGAGTTACCTGGAAGAATATTTCAATATTTCTCTACTAAACTTTGCGTTAACGTTGCCTGTACTTAGGTGCTTGAAAGGATCTGACTTTTGAGTAGCTTATCTTTGCATTTCTTTGACTAGGGAATGGTGCCAATGGTGCTAGATATGCTTTGTGGTGACATTGAACTGCGATATCCAGAAGATTTGCATGAGAATCCATATTACACAAGGGGTACAAAATCCAAAGAAAGGCAATCTCTTCTGATGGAGATAGGAGTCTGAGTGATTGACACAGACTGTGGGCACACACAAAACTGTGTATGTAATCAAATTCTGTCTAGAATACAAATAGCTGTTAAAAAAGTAAACTAAATCCAAATTAAATATGTCTTTTTCTCTAGTGAACTTCAGAACACATATTTCTGTAGTCTAACTAATTATTTTTTTCAGGTAGTAAAAGGCAGGCATGCAAAAGGAAAAAAGCTGACATTCTTAGCAGAAAATGTCTTTTAGCTTTGTTTCTGATAAGCAATTTGAACAGAAAGCAGATAACTTTTTTCTTAGAAATATTTCAATCTTATGTGCATTTTAAAATGGATATGTAAATCTAAAGGAAAAGTCTTTCCCTCCTTTTGAAAAGCAGTGCAGCATTAAATATGAACTGCTACTGAGAATTTGCTGTAGAGAAGCAAGTTCTTGAACCTTTGACTTTGTGATATAATAATGGATATGAATTATTTATCTCACCTATTGGCTGACAAGTTTTTGGTTTTCTTCTCTCTATTTGGATTTGATAAACATGGAAAGGAAGCCAGAAAAGTTTCTTGGTTTTGAATGTCTATTTACAGGGAAGGTCTTCAATGTTTTAGTACAGAAATAAAATAATGCTAACAAAATGGAGACTCTGCAGTTTGAGGTGCTTTATATGAATCATATCATGAGCTCTAAGTAGTTTAAAGTCTTTATAGTCTTGTCCAGTACTTCAGTTGTACAAGTCACTACTCTCATATTTTTATTCAGTGTTGCATTTTGAAATGCATGCATTTTAATATAACTGCTTTTATATATACTAACAATTTTAATGAAAATATTATTCATGTGTGTGTGTATGGACCTGTTTGCCCCTTATATTAGAATATCACTTCATTTCCCCAGTAACTTGGATTTGGAGCAACACTCATTTGACTCTCCTTGTCATCAACTTGCTGCAAGTCAGCAACTTGCTACTCTTCCAAAAGGCAGTAAAATAAGAGGGAGTTCAAAGTGGTTCTCTCTGAACAATCTAGAACCATCCAGGCTCATCCATTCTTCCCCAGATTAGAAGGGTGAATGCAGTCTAGCACGCTACATGCTTGACAGATTTAGAAATGCCCAGGTTTCCTTCCAAAGACACTTCTGTTGAAAGACACTTACTATGCGAGTTCTCCTACAGACAGCTGCCCCTGGAACAGAAAAGCTGCTGATGGAATCACAGTGGCACAGACAGATTTAACTTGGTTTATGTGCTTTTTTGGTTATTTTCAAAGTGGGTAAACTGCCTATAGAAAATGGAGCACTGTTACCTAACAACTTTAATTTCTTTGTAAGGCTAGAGCATAGCAAAATCTATCTGCCTCCACCAAGGGCCCCAGTGTTTGTAATTGTGTAAATATCTAAGCAAGTGTAAATGTTTCAATTCCCCACATGCATGGATCACTGCAACAAATAGTGAAAAATCAACATTAATGATGTCTGTGACAGACATAGTAAGGAGAAAAGAGAAGGAAAAGGAAATAGAAGTTTTGCATTAATTCACTACATGCATAAAATAAAATGTTTTTCATTTTAAATATGAAGTTGGCATTTTCAGCAGTATCCAGAGGGGAGCCTGTGAATATATAGAAGAGATGATCTATCTGTGTCCTGAGAGCTCTGACTGGTATGTGGCAATTGGATGTTAGTTCTGGCACTGTGTGGGCTTGATCATCTGATGAGTCTCTGGCACAGCAATCTGTGGAGCAAAGATCTGTGAAGACATCAAGGACCTGGCAGCATTGTCAGTATCCTAACAATACAACAAGCCTCGATTTGCCAACAGGTATGGCTGCATGAGTTCATTCACTGAAGGCAGAAACAAAAGCCAGTTTTTCAGTGAGAGGGGAAGGAGAACAGTCCTGCCAGCTGCATTACTCATTAGTCCCTTCAGCCTAGCTTAACCCTTCTGTGCACACTGAAGCTGTGAGAGAGCAAGGAGTGTTCCAGAGTGTTCGAATGCTTTGTGGATGCCTTCTGCATTTGTTCATCAGCTGCTATAGAGCAGCTGGCCATGCTGCAAGAGGGAAACTCTAAGAATGTGTTTCCAGAACTGCTTGGGCAGTTTGCCCTTCAGTTTGTCAGGCTATTGTTGAAGGTACAGATCCTGCACTGAAGCGCAGCAGGATATCTGCTGGTTAAGAAATTTGTGATAGTGTATGCATGGAGTATCCATTTTTCAGCATAAATCCTATTTGCCGTGCAGTTACCCCAGAACTTGCATAGCAAAATGATGTGAAATGTAACCAGGTTCTGCCATAAAACACACATGCAGTCTCTTTGCTTTTATTTCTGGATACTGGTTACTGGTGCTCATGCCATACTCATGGACTACAGAAAAAACCTTAATTTTAAAATCCCATTAGCGACAGCAAAAAAAAATCTTGAGCTTTGGTTACTATTGGCTAGAAACACTATCAAATCCAGGTATCAGCATTCACTTACCAAAAATTCTCTTCTTCAATGTTTGCATTAGAATGCATTAGAAGAGAAACAGCATCATGTTTTCAGTATGATTTTTCTGGGGGTTTTAATTTTATTTTTCAATTTACCCATGAGTTCATTTCCTGAACTCATTTTCCTCTGAACTTAGGAAAAGAAATATGTGGTTTACCTCAAGTTACTTTTGAAGAATTACTACTGCATGGTTAATCCATCTGAATAGCATTTTTAAGATTTTTTCAAATCATGAAAGGGGATTTGTACCAGAAGTAGGTGAAGCAGGCAGCCTGGTAAAACTCAGCCTTCACTCCACAGCTATCCAAAGAGCCAAAGCAAGCTTGAATCTATATAAAAAGTATTGATTGATGTTCAAGTGAGGTCTGTTCCAGGCAATGCATGAACTGGGACCCCCTTACGATCCCGTCAGCAGTCTCTGCTAGGTGATCTATTGGGAGGTTTTTCCCCCACCCAACCTAATCCTCAGTGTTTGTGCCAAAATATCTTTTCTGGAAATCATCCTTTGAAACATTACATAGTTTGTTTTAAAAAATTATAAATCAGCTCCAAAGTGAATGCAAAGAATGAGATTTTATTTTTTAAAAAAAATTATAAATAAGGTATATTTTGACATATTATTTAAATTTATTTTTAATTTCATTTTTGGCTTATATTAATGCTTCCTTTATGCCAAATGATAATTCCTAAGTTATTTCTAGTCCTTATTCTCTATATTTAAATGTAATTTCTGGGGTTTTGGTTTTTTGATACAGAAAATACTCTAACCTTAAAGTGAAATATAACTTTTTAATATAATGTCTCAAAATATAATGTCACAAAAGTCTGAGAAGGGAAAATTGTGGCTACCTTTGTAACTTGCTTTTAAAAGACCAGTAGTGATAGTTCTCTTTTTACATAAGTAGAAATATATACTGCTTTTGCCATAGCAGTTGAACATGGATTTTTGGCTTAGTTAGGTTTTACTCCTGTCTAACAAAAGGCATTAGAACCAAAAATTTATGTTTTCTATTTAAAATAAACCCAAGAATTATTGGGGTTTTGGAAATCTAAGTCTTGGTATTCTGGCTATAAGAACTCCTTGAATACTGATTAAATTTAACATCAGAACCCAATAAAGGTTTTTTTTCTTCAATTTATCTGCTTTCTTTATGGAAATTTATAAATGCTGGCTAACCATCAAATCTGTTAAATGCTTCTACTGCTTAGAAAACACATATTGAAAAAATGCAGCATTTTTCACTTGGCTTAAGCTAATCACTGTCTTTCTTTAAAAGGAGGTTTTTCTTCCCATTTGAAAGCTTTTTGGTTCCTGGTTCTCAACATGCTGTTTGATGAGAATAGAATGATTTATTTTTTTATGGTGAGAAGGGCAGGATGGTTATAATTTTGCATGGGTTTGTGGTAAATAATGCAACTTATTTTTTAATAGGTGTTATGTGACTTTCAGGGGATGGCAGATGCCTTGCTGCCAGTTAAAACCTTGATCACAGTCCAAGAACTGAACCTTTAGCACATGAGAAAAAATAGGGGGGTTCTTTTCCTGCTTCAGCTACACTTTAATTCTATATTTTAAAAAATGCTTGTTGTTTCAATACTTTGTTGTTACATATACTTTTATTTAAATGGTAACGCAGCAGTTGCTGGATTGTTTCATTTACTGTTTCTTTCATTAATAGAGGCTGCAGAAATGTATTCTTTGAAGGACCAACTAAAAAGAGATAAAATTATTCCTATACTTTTGAAAAGAACTGTGATTTTAAAAATAAACCAGTAAACAAAAAAATCCCACCTTCAGAATATATGGTGGGTGAAAGGATTTGGTCCCCACAGACCTCTTGCTGTATTGCTACATTTTATTAGTTAATTCCTGACAATTACTACATCATAAGATAATGATTTTGGCATCACTCATATTAAAAACAAACAAACAAAAAACATTTAAAAAAACAGAAACTATGCTAAGAACTAATATTAATAGTTCTCCTTCATAGACTGTCTTCTTCAAAGACTCTTTGAATTGCAAATGAACAGGGGGGAAAGAGTATATTGTAGAGGATTTAGTGGTGATTTTGTTACGTTAAGGAAAACTACTTTCTCTTAGTTTAAGCACAAAGAAATTTTTTATGAGCTGCTTCTTACTTTGACTTCTTGTTTCTTAGCTAGAATGGATTTGGTGGTCAGGTGGCAGCAGCATTATCTGCCTACTGCAGTTCTCATAGAGAAGGATGTACTGGTAGT
Source organism: Parus major (assembly GCF_001522545.3). Classification (NCBI taxonomy): domain Eukaryota; kingdom Metazoa; phylum Chordata; class Aves; order Passeriformes; family Paridae; genus Parus; species Parus major. The sequence continues at coordinate 31,627,842 of NC_031771.1, forward strand.
GTTGGAAGCCTTAAGAACTGATAGCAGTTGCCCAGCTTCCACAGAACACAAGAGTTGCAGTGTTTCTTGGAGTCTGGTCAGTTGTCCTGACCATTTGCCTTGTCAGCTTGGAAGGAAAGACTGTGAAATGCCTGTGGTTCCAGTTTCTTTAGTAATGTGACCATGGATTTTCTGCACTCTATTCAAGCAATATTTTTTCCTTCTATTCTTCATAGATTTTCATTAGTAAATAGTAGTAGATAATGGTAGAAAATAAAACTAAGGGGGGGAAAAAGGAATGGAATAGGGGCAGAACTAGGGAACATTCACACTTCAAATTATGTTGTAATATTGGCAGCAGTTTTTAGATGCAGGTCCTTATTTTTTACAACTAACGCTTATGCCTTTTTCTACCTCTGTACTGGATTTATAATTTCTTATGTAAGGAGAAATGTAATTTACTTTAACATCTTTTAAAGTATTTGCTTATTTGTGAAAATCTTCAATTCTAACTGAGAATATGTTCCCTATCCAGAGAGATGTAGTTGAGTTTTTTATTTTCTGAGAGAATATAATGTAGAATCATTACCAATTTCAGACTAGATTTGTATTTTTTCTCAACATGAGAATGGAGGTGAAGTAAAACTTCAGATAAGTAGAAGCATCAGAGAAGGCATAAGATTCTCAGACTTGCTAGCAGTTAGAAGAATAATTCCTATGAGCAATAACCTCAAGCAGAATATCTGAATTCTATGAATCATATGGATAGTGCGTGAATTAAACAAGCAGATGAGTTGAGTTTTGGACATGTTTGGTTCCCTCATCTCCACCCTACTATTATCCTAGTCCATGCATCCTTTTAAAGTGCTTTTATTTAATCACTAAGCAATTAAAATGGAATCTATTTCAGGGCTAATTATTATATACTTATCCTGAGATTACAATGGATTCCATAAACAAGGAAAAGAAGTAGATGGTTCTGGGAACAAATACTTAAGCCATTTGACTTGTTTGGACCTGGGATACCTGCATATATTCCCCTTAAAAGTAAATTAATTTCCACTGAAATCAGATATAGCTTCTGATTTGGCAAGTAATTATTAATGACTGATAAAACAGTTTGTGGGCATTTTGATCTTTGGGGAATTCCTGTTATCATTTAAAACACGGACTCCAACATTCTTCTCTTGCTCTGAAATATCAGTCATGTTATTTGACTGACATTCAGGCCTAAGTACAGATGAGGAGGATTTTTATTTGTGTAATTGTAGAAAATATGTATTTATCTCAGTTTATGTTATGATGCAACTATGGAGTATTTGTAAAACCAAGCTTGTCTGATCATATACTGTTAGTGTGATATAGATACAAAGTTGGAGAGCATTTTGCTTATAGGTGCCATTCATTTTAATAGTTACTGACTGAAAATCTTGTGATTTCTTTAAAACTTCCATTTAGGTGTAGTGTTAATTCTGACCTTGGATTGTGTGGAAGAAATCTCATGACTTAATTTATTCTGAGCTACCTGAACACATGCCTTTTTATACATAGCTTATACAGTTGCTTCCAATACCTTGTTCTTCATCTCTACGGCTTATAAGTGAATTAACAGTGTTTATAAATAGAAACACTGGAGAACCCAAAGACAGAGATATGTATATTCTTCTGTCTTTAAAATAAGAAAATATTAATGCAGGAAAACATTATGAAAATTTTGTTTTCCTCTGATTCAAATCATAGTTTCTGTGAAAGTATATTGAAAAAAATGGGGAAGGAGGGAAGGTATATTTACCTGAAATTAAAATTAACTCGAGTTAAACCTCTGAGGAAGAAAATGCTTTAAAATTAAACAATAAGTCTAAGCTCTTTTGGCCTTTTTAATTTTGGAGAATAAAATTTAAACAGTAAATATTTTCAAAACATGCAAATACTTCACACATTATCTTTACAGAGAAATAGTCCTTTCATAAACCTATGCCACAAAATCACCTTCACTTTTTAAAATAACACAAGTCTTTAGGTGGAATGGAGAGAGCAAAGGAGATGATAATAAAGAAGGCTTTGGGTCAGTAGCCACAGAAACCATCAAAAGGATGTACGGATAGAAAAAGCAAAACCTTTAAATGTTTTATAATTAAAGATAAATTCAGCCTGAGTCATCATTTAAACAATTTAGGTATGTAGACTGAAAGGAAAATGTTTGAATTAGGAAAATACAGACTGTCTGACCTCAGTCTTCTATCTTTTTGTAGTTTTCACCACTCTTGTCTCTTTTATTAGATTAGAGCACTTGTCTTGCATGTGCTCCCTACATCCAAACAATGTGTGACCTTTACTGCTGAGTGCCATATTTGCATAGGCTATATTGGAAACACATTTATTTGTGTGTACAGAATACATGACACTGAAGTTGTTAAATTTCCCTGTTTACCAGACTATATGTCTAGGAAGTGCTCAAAAGAAGAGAGTAAAATGTGTTCTTTCCTCTAAATACATGGCTACTATTTTATACTGTTATTCTTGGGAGACAAAAAACAAAATGTGATGGCTTCTTGATGCAAATAGTTCAGGAGGGTCTGCCATAACCCTTTTGAATGGGCCTTCCCATACAGTAATATGAGAAAATCTTGATTTTTTAAAAGCTAGTGGCAGCAGTCAGTTCATAAGTTCATACTTTACTTTGAACATGATGACCAGACTTAAAAACTTTTTAAAATCTGTTCTTTTTTGCTGATGATAATTTAGATACATTTATTTATTGCTTCAAAAATTACTATAACCATCTACTCTGAGCACAAATCAATTTATGATGCCTATATCCTACTGGTCAAACCATTTCTAACACAAAGTGTCTCATTTCTGCATGTAACAAGGATGACATTTCAATCAAAGCATTTTTAATGTACATCTTCTCTTTTTCCTTCTTTAACTAGAAATGAGAACATTTGGAAAACAAGCTGAATTCTGATAGATCTTCATCATAATTTGAAGCTTGTAGCTAAATTGTTTGTATGTAGAAAATAAGACCTTACTTGGAGCAGATCTGCTGCAAATTGGCAAATATGCAGTTATTGTAGGTTTCCCAAATGACACAGGGTTGCTTTATATTTAAGTTAAATAACAACAATTCTAGTGAAATAGTTTATGCAACCAGACCCCCAAAAAATTCAATCTTCTTGTTCACTAATTAACCAATAACAAAGAAATCAGGGGTTTGGAACTTTTTTATGTGTCACATGTCTTTCATCTATGTAGACATCAGAGAATAACAAGAATGTAGTATCTATGCTAGTAATGCTTTTTGGCTAAACATTGTGGAGTATCAGCTACTGAAATACCCTAACTTAATTTATCATATAATATTGGAATTTTGGGTTGTCTGGGTTCAAATTCTCCAGAAAATAGCTTTGAGTTTGGTTATGACAACAGAGGAAAAGGAGGTGACAGCTCTCCATTGTTCTTTTGTTTGCTTGCTTGCTTTTTTTTTCTTTATGCTGTATAATTTAGCTGAATTCATATTCTTTCAGGCCTGTGCTTTTCTGTAACAGCGAAACAAATTCAAATGTCTGGACTAAAACTGGGTTTTGGACTAACCTCTCTCATGTGGAGACTGGATTACATAGCTAGCTAAATGTGGGCTTACTGTTGTCCACTTGAAGAGTGTTTTTCCAAGGTAGAGCTGTAATTAGCCAACTCAGCAAATGCAATGCAGCTGATGTTCAAGATAGGAGGAGGTGTAGACTAAAAGCCCTCAGGTAAAAGCCCTCTTATCTGTTCTTGATCTTTCCTTACGTGTGAAATTTGTCAGGTTAAATTTTGTCTGGCAAACTTCAGGACAACAAAGGAAGCCAAGCTTTGTAATGCTACCAAGTGCCCACAGAAAAGTACATCACACAGTAGGACTGAACTTCCTGATACAGATCTTGGATTTACCATAACTTTTATGGCCTTCTAATATATTGAAATTCAGTCTCTAGTGAATATGCAGGAAGTCAAACTTAAATCATCATAACTTTCTTCCTTACATTCCAGATGGTTTCTATAGGCTTCTAAGATTTACCTTCAACATTGAGTGTATTTGTAGTTTTAAAATTTATCATAAAAAATTTTCTGCTAGTTGCTTTGGAAAAGCACTGTAATTTCTTTAATGTAATGGAAATTCAGGGAAATGTATTATATCTGTTCTATAAAACCTAAGCTCCTATCCAAAGCTTCATTATTTTTACTGAAGGATAAAAGAAGAGTAGGTCCACAAGTACTGACCCAGGATATGGAAATGACTGTGTCTGAGCTACACTGTCTCCCATATTTAGGAACAAAGTCTTGTATAAACAGGTGGCTGGTTTATGCTGTCATTGTTGAAACCAACACTGGAGTCTATTTTTTAACTAGTTTCTGCCTTCTTTCCCGCTGTTATTTCTGTTGTGAAAATCAGTATTTCAAAACCATTCATCATTGAAGTTTACCGGTTTTGCTTTTCTTAAATACTCAGCACCACATGAAATACCTCAGAATCATGATCTAAACTAATCTGCATGAGATTAAATTAAACCCAAAATTGCTGTGATCTTTCTTTATACTGTAATGTTTAAATTAAAACTTAATTTAATGCTTCACAGAGAGTATCACAATAAAAGTATGACTTGCATTGTGTTATTTCACAGTATTTTGAAGGGGGTTCCTTGAGACTGAAGTCCTATGAGATTGAGTAAAGATTTTTTCAGAAATTATAACTAATCATAGACTGTTCCTGAGTTTACAAAGAGTTTTAGAGGTCCTCAAGTTGATTTGACAGAAACCAGGTTAAATGCATGTACTAAAAAGTAATATTGTGGCTATCATGAGATGAGCTCAGTTGATCAGAGCACGGTGCTAATGATGTCAAGATTGTGGGTTCATTCCTGCCATGGGCCATTCACTTCACTTGGACTCGATGATTCTTATGGACCTCTTCCAACTCAGATGATTCTGTGATTAATGGGTTGTTATTTTTCCTTAAATTTGTTCTTCATTTGTTAATGAATATTTTTAAGATTTTTGAAAACCCACAATTATTGAAATCAATATTCTAAGGGTTTTAACAGAATAAAAAAAAAAAAGTCACAGTAGTTACAGTATAGCTTTCTGCTTATTCAGGAAGGAAATTTTTAATTTTTTTTTTAGGTGGTATTTTCTTGTTTGTGTTGTGTCATAGATGTTGATTTTCTTTTTTACACAATACTCTTCTGTATGTGGAATTTGTTTTAAATAATTATAAGAAAATGGGGCAAATATAAATGATATAAAATTTTTATATCCCTATTTCTGCATTACATCGTAAACTTGTAACATTTGATATTTTGAAAATCAACATTAAGCAGTATCTAGGACTGGAATTTAGGAACTTCTGGATAGGCAAATGTTGACACTGTTTTTTCTGGTGTAAAACTACTAACTACTTTAGTATTTTCTGGTTTTTCTCTCCAGTTTGCAAACAAATGCACAGTGTGAAATGCACGCTGGCCACAGTATCATCAAGTAGATTGCTGCTAAGTCATGCATTTCGTGACGCGTTCTTGTAAGTGTACAGCTCCCCAGTTACAGTTTAAAAGCGCAATCGTATGAGCTGCAGGTCACAACAGAATTTTTTCTTTACCTACTCCGAGTTCAGAATCTCGGGGTAGAGACACTCTCAGCACATGCGATAAGAAGAGAGAGAATGAGGGGAGACGGATCACTACTTGACTTCCTTCGTGTTATTTTTGGATATGAGTAGCATTCCTCCCCTTACACACACCCTCCTTTCCCCCAGCCCCCATCTCTTACACGCGTTACAAGCTCATGCAAACACTCTCACGTACTCTGCAGCAACAGCAAGAGCAACAGTTGGACTGGAGCCAGAGGACTTAAACTCCGCTTCCTCATTGCCAGCAGGCTTTGTTCTTTGGACTCAGTCAGAACTAGGGAGAACGTCTTCATTGCCGGTCGTGGTGGTTGGAATTTGGCAGTTCAGCTGTCTATTAAATTTTTCTGTGCTCCTCTGCGGACTAGGCTGAATTTAGAGCAGCAAAAGTAACAGCCGGGGCTAGTCAAGAAATCAAGGACCCAGAGACCATCAGCTCTCAGCCTCTTTGCGGGGGTGGGGTCCCTCTGTGCCACAACGGTAAGTGCCAGCATTAAATGTTTATAAAGCTGCAGGAAATTATAAGGTGCTTTAGCTTACTACAATAGAAGGGAAAATGTACGTGAGTGAATCATACAGTGTGTGCTGTTATAGTGGTCTTGGAACAGTGCCTAGCAGTAAAATGTTCTTCATTTCTCCCTTTCCAAAAGGTTTCATAAGAATGTATCTGTTTTAACAAAATTCTGAAGTGTCTGTACAGTTTTGGAAAGGTTTCCAAAATGGCTTTATTATTAGGTTTTCTGCAAACCTGTTTTGTCTTGAACCATTTGTATAAAAAGTACAGAATAACTTTGGCAGAGTAACTCATTTGTTTTAAGTCCAAGAGCTGAACCTGGGAAGTAAAGGTGTTCCATCACAGAGGATATGGGCAGAACTTAAGTTCAGGAGGATGGGGAGTGTAAAGGGATGATAGGCATCCAAGGACAAGTTTATAGGCACCCAAAATAAGTTTGTTTTAAATGACTGGCATTCATTCAGAGCATATCCCTCCCCCTTTCCCCCGCTATTAGGAGAAAAGTGAATCTCTTTTTAAAAACAAAAAAGCTTTGAGAGTCTAGTGTTCTAGGGCATGCAAGTGAAAAGTAATGTACAGTGTAAAAAGAGTGTAGGCTTGAATAAATGACTCTGAGAGAGGACAAGAGTGCTGCAAAAGAAACTACTTTCCTCCAATATACAAAATGATTCAGTTGTTCTTGCTTTTTCAAAGTGTTAAAACTGCTGCCTTTTAAGTTTACTAGCAAAATTATTTGTTTTGTTACAAAGCCTTTTTTTATCTCTCAGTATTGTCTTTAGGAAAAGTTTTATGATGGTTAGAACAGAGGCAGATTAATCCAAAGGCATTGCTTTCAGAAATGCCATCTAGCTGTCAAAGGAAGTTCACTGCAGGGACCCATTTGTTTTAAAAGTACTGATAAGCCCTGCTATCAGCGTGCTATTATGTCTTGCTCTGTGGGTTATCTTAATAAAGTGATAAATTAGAAAGCCTTGAAATCCAGAAAGTCAACTGTATAATAAATTTGACAAAGGGGAAAAGACCAGGTGACTGAATGTACTTACGTACTTTTAAAACAAAAAGACCAAGGAAACCTTATAGGCACAATAGACCTGAAGGGGGGGGGAATTCCCTTCCCTTGCCTTAACTCTGGCTCCATCAGTTACTTCAAGTAGTTATTCAAATATTTTTTGTTGACAAAGTGCATGTTCCCTCTATCCAGTTATTAACTGCTGGTGATCAAGTATTTGTGAAGGTGAATCTAATCACATGAAAAATATGCTGAATGAGCAAATGTGTGCTTGGGCAAAGTATAGCCTTCACAGTCAATTAACTTTGTTTGAGGTCTATGTGTTTGTATTTTTCTAATTTAGAAACTCAAAACCAAAGCTTTGTCGTTATGACTTTCACCCTCCGTTCGGTAGAATACTCAGTTTGGTGTGGTAATTGTTAAAAATTATCTGCTAAATTATATTTCTATTGATTGACTGTGAAACAGTGCTCAGCAGCACAGTGTGCAATTAGGATGTTTGGGATGTTTAGTACACTTTGCTTGCCAGGTACTAAGGCATTTCTTTCTATAGTAGTTACTAGCTCTATTTATGGCAAGTTATTCACTGAATGGAAATCAAACACTAGAACTAATAAAGATTGTTTTTCAGAGCTAAAAATGGAATATTGTTTTCCTCAGTTGGACCCCCCTCTGCCAATGGCACCATGTCAGGTTGCCTCAGCAGCTGCTTTCAGTTTCACAATTTACATGGGTGCTATAATGACATTTTTTCTCATTGATGTGGTGGAAAATTTTGACATCTTTATGCTGGTTTTCCTGCTTTGATATGTTAAAGCATATTTTCTATTGACTGTGAGGTTTGGCAATGAGCGTTGAGTTCAGAGATGGGCCTGTACCAAAATCCCTGGATTCCTACATCCATGAAGTATAAGAAGGTTAATAACTGGATCCAAATGTCTTGGCTCTGGTCTATTCCTGTTTTAAATGCGCATCGCTTTGGCCACATGTTTAAATTGTTTTTGAGGTGATTAAGACTGAAAGAAATCTTTCAGGCTCCAGACACAGTTTTAAAGAGGAAATGGCATTTAAGAATCTTACAGTTATTTAAGCAAAGCTTGCTCATTTGCTGTTTAAATGTGACTTTTAGGGGCCCCCAAGGACCTACATTCCCTTTCCTCTGTTATAACTTTAGATGTAAGTAATATTTTGGAACTCATGAGATGTGCTGAGGAAGCTAAGGTGGTTTTGTGCCTGTCCTTTCTATTTGCTCAAGGAGACTGGTGAAGAGGGCCAGCAGCATACATTCAGGTAATGCAGATACCTCAAAATGGCTTTTGATCCTAACTGATCTACCTATAAGCTTTTAAGAAAGTGCCATGCATGTATATACTAAACTGTAAAAAATTATGGTGGGCCATGGTAAGAAATACTGTAATGGGGTGTAGGAGGCTGCACAGATTGCTGCTGAAATGGTGTGTATTCTGCTTTTTTAATTGTTCAGCTTCTACTGCTCTGGCTAGCTTAATGGATTTAGTGGCTCTCTGTGAATACAATTACATATGCATCTGCCAGCTGCTTGTGGTATCCCTGCCTCAGCAAGAAAAGCTGTTCTTTGGCAGTGTTGGCTCACTGTGCTTTGTGGTACACAACACTGATTTATTAGGCAGTAGATGCATTTTTTTTTTTCTCTCTTTCTTGAATGATTGAACTATGATGTCACTTTTTGTCTTGACTTAAACCTTTTAGAAAACTTTTTTTTCTGCAGACTATTCTCTTAACACTAAGAAAGAGGGAAATACCTCAATGTTCATTGCAGGGCAGCTCTGTCTACCCCAGCACATTCCAGGGCCACCGAATCATTTGTGGTGAGAGTGATTCAGATCTGGTTAAGATGATTTAAAAGAGAGGTTATGGGCATACTGCAGTTGTGCATTTAAGAAAATACAGAGAGTTTTTACTGCCTGATTGAGACCACATGGCTCCAACTTACTTTTTTTTTTTTTAACATGGAAATCATTGGCTGGATGTACTCAAACGATTTATTTTTTTTTAATTGCCTAGAGGCTGAGAGTTTGGGTCATAGCATTTAATGGTAAGGTCAGGGTTAAAACAAATAGTTTTTAGTGTTCCTTTGAATAAATGAAAAATAGCTTCTTTGAATATTTTGCATGGGATGAAAACATGCTTCTCTTAAAAGAGAGCAAATGTATCTCAGGAATTCTTTTGGACATTACAGGGTAATTTGTGACCTGATTTGAGAGTGAGAAGGATAGAGATAAGGGAAGATCTCCCTGTCATAAATCACGGTAAATATGTTCCACTCCAAATATATTATGGAAAATATGAAAAGTAAAAAGGAAAGACCTTTTTTTGTTGCATACAATTTAATTGCTTAGTCTCTGCATTTTGTGCTGCACTTAAGAGGATTGAAAACTTTATATAACCAAACTCTTTTTAAATTGTTGTAACTATCTACATACAGTCTATGCCTACTATGAAGAATGAAATTGTAATAATCTATATCCTTTTTATGCATATTCTTTATTCTGAAATACTCTTAATAAAATCTTGTTCTTCCCTCAGTTAAAGTCTTGTTCTTCCCTCAGCGCTCTCACTTCTCTTTTCAATTATAAGATTTCTCCCATAAACTGGTGCATAGCTTTGATGTAAAACTTTGATCAAAATTTCCCACAAATGAGAGTATTAGATTATGAATGTTACTTTATACGGATACTTTTGAAGTGAGAAAAAATTCCAAGGTGTTTAAAACATAGACTGCAGATCAAAAGTTACAGCATTGAAAAACAAGGTTTATTCTTACTTCTGCTTGGAAGATGAAGTAATGATGAAAGGCAATTCATACACTAATTCACTGTAATTTATCTAGAAATAATTCAGAAGTCATATTCTACAACAGGAAACCAAATAAACAATAGTTATGAGCTTTTTTGCTATTTTTAAGGATTGGGATGGTAAATTTAGCTAGGGGAAAATGGGAAAAAAGAAGAAAATATCAGTCATATAGCTGTGTACGTCCCTTTCAACTAGTTCCTTGCTTAACATTACATCTTTCTCAAATTTACAGACCATGCGTGAACTTTGTTCTTAACTTTAAAAAAGTCTGAGAACTAAAAAAAAAACCAAAACCCAAACATTAACCAGAGTTCATGAATCACCATTAGTTAATTTCTGCCTCACATAAACTACAACATAAATGTTTAAAAGTTATTTGCAGATTTTTGTAACTTTGGAGTGCATAATGCAGGTGGGTAATTACAATTATTTCTGAATAACTGCAGTGAGAATTAATCAGAGGTCAAAATGTGTTATTACAGTGCATTGACATTCCTGACTGTGGCATGTTAATTTGTTGCATCAGTGTTCAGTTTTACTGAGTTAATGCATATAAAATACATAGAATCAACTGGATTTGGTTTTATACTACACAATCCTAATTGTACTGTGGATAAAACAGTACAGTTTTTATACAAATACACAAGAAAGCATGGCCTTGAAGATGCCCAATCTTAAAAGCCGGGATCTTGTGCCTGAAGTCCTTGACAAATTCCAGAGTCCCACAGTGTTTTAGAAATCAAGTGAAGCAAAGGTGACAAGATTCTGCTGTGTTGTACAAGTGAGAATATTCCTGTATCTTCACATATATACCAGAATATCCTGTTCTTTGAGACATCTTTAGGCCAGCTTTTATAGGGTATGTACATATAACTGTGTACAGTTATTCATCTGTTACTAGATTAAAAGTTGTCATTCTTCCTACACGGTGACTACTTGTATTTTTTTTTTCTGAGTGTAATGCTGGTGCAGGCTACACTGCACTGTGCATATATAAAACAGACACCCTCTCTTTAGTCAGTTTTTCAAACAGGGGAGAGAGGTACATTGGGAAAGGAAGTAAGAATCAAGGAATTCCAGGATTTACAGGGGTCATAGCAAGCATATATAAACTTGAGTCATTGCAAAGAGGAGTAGACCTTAAAGCAGTCTTGAGTGTTGATCCTCAACCTGTTGGATTCCTAGGGAATTTTTGATTTTCCACTAAAACCTGCTCTTGGTACTGTTTCTTATTTCAGGTTTCATAATGGTTGTGAAAAATACACATGGTATTCTTAGAAGCATGGCTGGCTAGGCCTGTATATGTCAGTAGTTAGGAAGAATCTTGAAAATTTGAAAATAATCTTAAAATGAATGTTTGGAGGAAGCAGGCACTAGTCATAATTCTGCAAATAGTCACCAAAGCATAAAGCATGGGTACATTCATGCTCTAGGATCATACCATATTTACAGCTGTCAAACATGGATGTAAGTTTACCTGATAAAGCTGAAACTAAAGACTGAAGTGAGAGCTGGGCTGTGTTGTGCACCTAGTGAGGTGTGTAAAGGCACTTCAACTGACAGCTGAGCAGATAGCATAAGTTAGTTGTTATTATTTAAAGGTGATGGCTAGTCCTCAGACCTGGCTTAGGAAGTAAATGTAATCCTCTCGTAAAGAGAGATTGTTTGTGTGTTGTAAAGTGCACAGTACTGCAGCAGTTAACCCCAATGACAGGTATCTCATTGTGTAACCTGAGCAAATGAGCAAATCAGTCAGATTTTGCCTATGGAATATAATTTCAGTAAAGGAATCCTGTGTGAAGGATGTGGAGGAAAAAGTGGCATAAATTTTTGGTAGAACTGAGGCTCCAAAGACAGGCAATTTTCCTTCCCCACCCTTTCCTTCTGCTGTTTCAACCAGACCTTTTTGTATAACACACTCTAAATTTGTCTTAGGACAACACAGATGTTATCCCAGCATCCAGAGTCTTGAATCTTATTTTACATCTTTTAATGGATAACTTTTTGCTATATCTATGATTCTATTTGCCTCTGAGCTAGAATATAAGAAATACATAAGAAAATACGCACGCTACAGAAAAGTGCTGTTGCTAGTAAATATGACGGCTATTTACATAAAGATCGAGCCTTTTTTTTCCCCACAAGCAACTGTGAAAATTATCTTTGATAATATTACATTATGAATCAGAACAGCTATTACCAGTATTTTGCTAGTTAATGCTGGAAATTAATTCAGAAAGCTTCCAGTTTCCTACGGACCAGAAGGCGTAGAAACTAACTTATTAAAATTCTGCCTGTAAATACATGAAATAAACACAACTGTGTCAAATGTCTGTGAATATAGGACATCCTATTCTTGAGTTCTTTGATGATGATAGTTTCCTCCATTGACATAACAGCCTTCCCAAGACCTGTTGCCAATATTGAAAACCATGGTCAGAGCAGGTCTGAGGTGCTTGTTCTCTACATCTTATGGCACTCTGAAGGTTGATGCCAATCGCTTCGGGCTGAGTCTCACTGAGTAAATTTGACTGCAGTTATACTTAATGCACGGCACTGACAAAACTGCTGACAGCTTCCTTGCTTTGTTGTCAGTTACCGAGCTACTGAATTGACCCAAATGAATCAAGTATTTTGGCTTCTGCTCAGCAAACTTATACTGACTGTCTCTAGCTTAGCAATAATCAAGTAGTAAGAAAAAGGGAGATTATAGTAGGAACAGTACTTATGTAAGAATTGAATCCTTTTGTAATGGCTATGTAGAGTTTAATTTTGCTTTTAATTTGATCTGGTTTAACTAATGTTGCAGACGCCAATTAAAAGTTTATCTGTTCAGCTACTATCATGTAGTACTTTCTTCTATAGGCATCATTTAGTTGTGCCTATAAAAAGCACAGTGATGGCAATATATATCACAGTTGATGTAATAGCTTTCTACCTTTCCAAACATTCGAAGATGTTTGCCAGTTTTCAAGGTAAACCAACAAAGTTCCATGGTTAACAGTTCCATGTGTTCAGTATGAACAAGAATATACATCCTGAATGGAGGTTTCCTTTTACTTATTGTTGATTTGCAAATAATTAAGGTTTCATAATTTAATAATATTGGTTTATTTTCTGTGGACTACAGTGGTTGGTCTCAAACAGTTTTCATATTCTTCTCCTTTTTAAGTATTATGGTTTTGAGAAGAAGTATTACTTATCTCATATGTCAGCCTTGAGATGCCGCTGTCTAACTTGCCACAATCATATTAAATGCAATCTACCTTATGTGTTGAATTCAAATTGCATAAATGCAATTTCATCCTTATAACTTTACATATTTTTTCTTACTTTTAACTCTTTACAGTCCTTCCCTCAAAGTTTAAAATGATATTTCACTGGAAGATTATGCATGGCAATTCTGGAGTATTATTCCCATGAATGCAAAATAATGACAGCATACTCTTTGAAAATCCATTTTTGGCCGAAGGAGCGTAAGTGATAGCTAAGAGCGGCATTTCAGTTATAGGCACTATGCATTCCATTTCAGCTAGACAAGGAATCATGTTAATCCTACAAGCCTCAACAGTTCTTTGTGTTTGAAAAATGTTCAGCATTTCATATGGGATTATTAAATACTTTTTTTTTTTTAACCTTTTCTAACCATCTTCACTGCTTTTATTTTTTTTCTTTTCCTTCCTTTCCATGCTGATCTTAATTTCCTGTTAAATACCAGAAGTGATAATTATTTAAGCATAGGTCTACATATCCCAAGTGATGGTATCTTCACTCTAAGTGAACAAAGTTACAGCTATTTACTGCACTTAGGTGCATGACTGCCTTCAGACTTCATGGAAGGTGGCCACATAAAATCTTTCTGCAACAGGCAAACAGACCCCAAGAATGAAATTCCAGTATTTTATTGGCATGCAGGGCTGTATAATAACTTACATCCATCTCTTCGTGCCAGTCTGCTAGCTTCCAAAAAGATTGAATAAGTTTATGGCTAGCAGTACATCTGGTAGTGCAAGGTCAGCATCTGCTCTTGTAGAGACATGGTCAGTACACAGAAGATGGCCTTCAAGTTGAGACAGTAAAAATTGACTTCTGAGATGGCTCTTACCTTTCTCGGGAGACAATGGACAAAGTGCTTAACGTCAGTTTCTCAATAGTAAAACATACCTAATTATCTCATGTCCAATTACTGTTTCAGTGCTTAAAGATCTATTAATTGAGCTTTTCTTTAGAGAAACATTTTTATTCAGCTCCTGCAGACACAAGAACATTTATTGTGCAATTAGATTCTGTCTAGACTGTTGTTAACATGTAGTCCAATGCTTATATTCAATAAGATGTGCCATGTGCTAGACCTGTGGAAAATTATGGTGAATGTTCTTACTGAAAATACACTTAAGGGTATGCCCAACCTAACAGAATGAGAAAAATGGGGGAAGAAATGGTGGAATAAAATGATGGAGGCCTGATATGCTGCTCTAGTGGGCTCTTCCTCATGCTCTGAAACTGAGAACAATCTAAATGCAACCAGGAATGTTGTCCCTAATACCATATGTGTGTTTTTGCTGAAGCACTAAATTTATCTCTGTTCTCATACTGTACTCTCAGTACAGGGCTGGATGCATTTGAAGACTACTTTTTAATATGTTTGGGATATCTTTCTGTAACTTTATTTAAACAAATATTTGAGGATTCTTCATGGGATATAAACCGGGCAGAATTTCCTGGATTAACTTTCAAGTCCATTTTGGAGAGAAAATTTCTATCTCTGTATTACCATGTATAGCAAAATCCTTTAGCTACGGGGTGAAAAATACAGAGCAGCATCTCTACTTTAGAAATTTAGCATTCTGATTTTTGGGGGAAGAGATGATAATCTTTGCATGAAACAAAACAGCAGATAAATCAATTTTTTTTTGCTGGCACTACTACAGACACAAGCAGAAGGGGTCTGCTTGACTTACTGACAAATGAATTAGTGGAACAATCTGAAATGCAGATATGTCTACTACACTTTGACTTCAGGGTAAGATGTTCCAGGCCCCAGAAGGAAGTTGTACAAAACCAGTCAGTTTAATTACTTGTCAGAATGAGAGAAATTATTGCTCAGTGTCTGGCTTTTCATGCCCTAAAACTATAGGAACTCCTGTGTAGTAACTAGTTGAATGCAAAAAGTGCATGTTTCAGGTGCTGGGGTTTTTCTTCTGTTCAGTGCTGAATTCTTCTGTATAACGTCTTTCGTAGTTCTGTCACAATCCTCTGAAAGTATAAAATTCTCAAAGGGTGGTAAATGAATGGCTTTATCTGGTAATCATTTAAACTTGAATTACATTAAATAATTAATGAAAGCATCTACAGTAATATTAAACACAGAACTGTAGAGCCAGATATTATCAAACCTTTTATGACTGTACTTGATCACTCATCACATTTATAAAGTGTTTTGTCTTTGTGCTCTGACACATGAAAACGGCTTCCAGGTTTATTGGCATTGGAGGCGAGATATTTCAGTGGAGATCAAAATGTAGAAGATACTTCAAAAGAAAAAAAAACAACTTGCTGTGAAACCTAAAAATACAAAATGAGAAAGTTACATGGAATGTTAAGGTTATAAATGAATGTAAGTTTATCTTTTACTCCACTTAATTCTTTCTGTCACTTCCAGCTCATATCGTCTACCAATTTTAGTGTAGTCATCTACAATACAGGTAAATGAATCATGAAACTACTATGGGAGCATTTTTCTTCTGTATCTTTCTTCTGCTCATTTGCTTTTTTTTTTTTTTTTTTTTTTGCTGAGTAATAATAGAGAATTGAATTTGTAGATATGTCAGAAGACCAAAGAATTTTCATTTTCAATGCATTTTAATTAATTTTGGTAGTTGTAGACCAGATTATAACTCCACAGAACCCACAGGTTTTAGTTTGTGATTTTTTTTTTTTCTGAGACCAATGAAACCCAGAGAGGTTATAGATACATTAACTGCTGTATTTATGAAGCAAACAACCATTTTCCAAAAGTAAATGATATCATTTGGGACAGAGAACAAGTGGGAATTTGAAACTCTTCAGTTATTTTGCCATAGCTTGTATTTAATAATATTGAAAAAGAAAATATTGTACTATACATTATGGCGATATCTACATATATATATCTATATCTATATATAAACAACTGTTGAGTTATTATAAATTGGAGGTATTTCCAATGCGGTATCTTTTTCCCCCTAATATTTTCAGGCTTTTATAATTAAATGTTGGGGTCTTATAGCTAAGGAGAACAAATTTCAGTGAAGGGAAGAGCATTTAGCAACCTGAAGTTGAAAGTATTTTATTGTGACACAATATTGGCTTTAT
Source organism: Parus major (assembly GCF_001522545.3). NCBI lineage: Eukaryota > Metazoa > Chordata > Aves > Passeriformes > Paridae > Parus > Parus major. The sequence continues at coordinate 31,644,195 of NC_031771.1, forward strand.
TCTGAAGGAAATTTATTTCAGTTTCAACGTGTAATGAGAGCTTGAAAAAAATAAAATACAGTCAAGCGCAGCCATCCAAGTTGTTGAGTGATTACGTTCATTACTGAAATACAGAACTGTAATTGGAGCAAAGAGTTCTTTTGATTCTTCAGCTGTGCCAGAAAGTGCCTATTCTGAATTTTCAGGAGAGTAACAGTTTTCGGTCATTCTGATTTATCTTTCTTGAGTGTAGCTAATCTGGAAGACAGCAGAGTTATTTCTTAGGCACTTGCAAAGAGACTCTAGCTATGTTGGCCCAGACTCCTCTGGATCTCAAAACCCCTTTTTAGATTTATCCCAATGGCTGAGTTGTAAGTGGTGGTAGTATGCATACATGTGGCAGGAACTCAGGTTTAGTCAAATAGTTTATACAAAATTTTCTTCTATAAACATTCAGATGTCAGGTACAAAATAGTGCTCCAGAAAGTGCAGTGAGAAAAAATTGTCCAAGAAGAGATGATGTAGGGAAGTTGATACATTAAGTATTTTTAATGAATGGTAATGCAATAAGTTTTCTAAATATTCTGAAGAAAACAACTGATGTAAAGAATCTCTCTAAATTAGCCTGCAGTTATCTAATGAGTCCAACATCCCTTGACAATATCTTACAAATAGAAGTGTTGAAAACTTCATACCTTAAATTTCATATAATTTATTCCTGGATTTTTAATTCATGCTTTTTATTCACATGTATGAACATGGTCACATAGCTTTTATATTTATATATATGCCCAAATTCACTAGTTATAGAGATTGGTCAGTGAAATTAATTATTTTTGAATAAGTAGTTTACATGTCACAAATAATCAACATTCCTGTTGTAAAGAAGGTGGTTTGCAGTTCATAAAATATAAGTGGTCCTTGAATTGCACAGAATTGTCACTCTTTCTTGATCTGATGATTGCAAAAATATAGAAGAAACTGAATTATCTATCTACATCTATTTGTCAGTTAAATTGCAGTTTCTGAAAGTGACACTTCTATAGCACAGGCTTGTGGCCAAAGAGGGAAAAGAAAGATCTGTAAAGGGTTTCTGAAAATGTGAAATCTGCAGATTACGCCTACATCTGGACAATGCTTTTGTCTTCAGAAAACATATATTTAAGAATAGTAAGTACTTAGTATTTTGCTAAAGGACAAAGATATGGAAAAAAGATTAATCTTCTGCGGCAAAGGGTAAAGATAGATCAACATAGGATATGGAGTGGGGTTTAAGCTTTGGGCTTCAAATATGGAAAGTAAGTTATTCAGCATTGATTTCAGCATTCTGTTATTTCAGAAGGTTGACTATAAGATAAACAATATTGTTTTAGAAGGAACTTCTTCAAGAGATATTTGTTCATTCTGGTTAGAGAAGTAAGCATACAGATTTTTCCTTTAATGTTGACTGCTTTTTGACCAGTTAAAGAAATATGATCTCCCTGCTGTTCTTGTTGAATAAAAACAGCTGCACAGATGTCTTTGATCCGCATGATGAAACAGGATTACCTGAAATGTGGTATCTCATTTGGATACCGTTGATACATTTGCGAAATATCATTTGCGCCAACACCACAGTGCAGTCAACAAGAGTCACTTCCCTGTTTTCTTTGCTGTATTACATAAATGTACTTATGAGACTTTGAAGCCAGATCAACAACAGAAATGCTAGATACTTTTTGTTGTTTTTATGTTAAATATTTATGTATCTTCCTTATAATCAGAGTTCTAAAAAAATAGTGAGCATATCCAATTTTATAAAAAGTTACTCCTTCAAGAAAGTAATAGAAAGTAGTGAACATTACTTTAACCTCCTACACAGCTTGTTATTACAGAAATGGATATTAATCAGAAATCAGTAAGTTTGGATTGCATGTAAGTCATACAGCAGGTACATCTTTTCTACACGGTATAATATCTCTGGGTATGTACAGAAAAGATTAGCATTAAACTTCTGCATTGTAGGCATGGTGTGTAATTCCGTTTTATTTGTTAAATCTCATAATTGTTCCCTTTATATCCAGGTATTTAATTTCTGCATCGCGGCATGCGTATCTTCCAACTTTTATAACACTGCAGGATTAACACAGAGACATGAAATTTACAGCAATAAATTTTTTCTAAATTAGAATGAGTTTGTTTTATGAACACATTATTTTCTTTAATTTTCATAGTACATAATCAAATTATGATTAATGTAAAAAAAGGTCAGTTTATTTATTTAAATTACTGTTTATGCTTCTCTCACACCAAGGCAACTACTTGTAAACTCCCAAAAAAACACTGCAAACCACGTATGAATCTAAATACAGCTGTAAGCATTCCATTAGAAAGCAATTAATAAAAATATCAACTTGTATTTCAGTTCATATTACAATGCTCACAGTAGTGTTTTGACTATGATGCTATTTTAAAAATATAACAGGAAACTGAGATAAAAGGACCTGAGGAAACAAGAGGTAGCTGCCTCAGTTAATAATTTGTAGGAGTAAATTTCCGTACATTCAGCAACTTGAGAAAAATATATTTTTTTGTATCAAAAATTCTTATTGTGCTTAAGAATAGTTTAGCAGTAGCACAGTTGAAATCAGCAGCATGGATTATACCACTGCCAGAAAAATGAAAAATAAACACTGGTAAATGTTGAGCAAATAATTTAAAATTCTCTTAGTCCAAAAAGTAAAAGAAAAGTTCTCTGAAAGGTTTGGTATATGGAAAGTTGTATGGTTAGAAATCCTTGCTTTGCTCAGTGTTGTGTTCAATTTTTATACTTTCTAGCACTGATTTTGTGTTTTCTTGTGTGAATATCTCTATCATTCAGGTAACTAAAAGCTTCCATCAAAAATAACTTCTTTAAAGCTTCTATATTTAAAAGCTACAAAGCGTGACCAACATTTGCAAAGTCAAGGACAAGATAAAATCTTGAAAAAAACTAAAAATTTCTAAGCTAATTCTGTGATTTTAAGACAGAACAATCACTTTTTAATCAAGTCTGACAATGCTGTCTTTCTTTTGTGTGCACATCTATGTAAGGCTGTGGAACAGTGCAGTACCCAGAGAGAATGACATGAGCTACAGGCTATAACTCTGAGTATCTTGTCCGAAGCTATCAAAATCTCAAGCTAACTTTCAGATTATTTTCCCACCTGAAACGGAGTAGAATCCTTGTTCCATGGGTAAGGTGAATGGAAAGAGGCTTGGAAAACCTACACAAGAATGTAGGGAAGAAATTTTCCTAATGACAGGAATAAGCTAAATAAATCATCTTTGGAGTTACTGCAGGTTACAGTCAGCGACAGAGGCCATTGCTCACTGACTTGGAAGCTTTGTAGCCCATGGCTCAGCTGGTCTCATCTCTTACTTCTGTACTCCTCCACTTGGCATCTTTTCACAAAACATGATGCAAAGCTTCTCTTCAGAGGAAGCAGATTTAACCTGTAGGAAATGGTAGATGGAAATGTTGATAACGTGTCTTGAAAATACAATGAATTTGGTATTCTCTTGCCATTTCTCTGGCACTTTAGGATGACAGTTTGGTCTCCAAGTACCAAATTGTCTGATTTCCCCAGGTGGATGTAAAGTCCTCATTGAAATTTGTGAGAGCTGGGAGAACACTGTGCAACATCTGAATAATCAGTTAAATTCGTGTACATTGCTTATAACATAACACACTTTTCATTACAAAATTGGCTTCTATAGCTTTCAGTATATAGAGTATATATAGTATATAGAGATATTTTTAATTGCTTAACTGAAAGTTCAGGCAAAGGACCAGCATTTATGTTCAGATTTATTTTTTTTAAATTACATAATATAAAATTTAATTTTTAATTTTTTTTAATATAATTTTTTAAATTATATAATATATTATATTATAATATGATTTTAAATATAAATATTTAAAATATGCATGGTGTTATTCATAACTCTCCTATGAATTACCTATACAAATAATTAAATATCTATTGCACAAAAATTGGGCAGTGTGTAGAGAATTATAAGCATCTGCATAATTTGATTTCTGCAGTGTACTCTAAATCTTTTATGACAAAGCTGATTTATTTTAAAAATCAGTTCAAGTTCTTTAGGTAGTAATGTTTTATTGTCTGGAAGTGTTGGACTGCTTAGTTTCAATGGAGAAAAACTATTGTGAGGGAAATGCTGACTCTGCCAGTACAGGAATGTCAGAGTATTTCATTCTGACTTTTCTTGCTGGACATACTTAACACCACTAAGGATAAAATTACTTTTTAATTTACAACTTATCTCTCTGCACTTTCTGTAGTGGTCAGAGTTCCCTATTATAATTTCTCCCTAAGGCTATATCTTAAAGTTTCACTTCAGCTGCCATTTTAAATTAACTTTAAGACTGTGCAGAAAGGAAAACCTCTCTATTCCTCAGTGACTCTCAAAAAACATAAGTTCCAGCAGGATTATGCATTAGAGAGAACCTTGAACTGTTTTTCTTAAGACCCTTGTGCTTACTTAGTCAGTGTACTGTTCAACTCTGTTTATATTTTGTTCAGGGTCATTAAAATCCCAGACACACGTGCTCCTATGTATTTCCATGCATGGAGGATTGTGAGGGCATAAAGAAAAGAGGAGTGTATAGAAAGGCATATTGTGTGGCTTGCTACTTGATGTTAGCGTGCATGAACTGCTGCTCACCTGGCATCTGACTGTCCCTTTTTGTTTGCTGTTGTGGTTTTGCCTCAGTGTAGCCAACAGAAAAGCAAAGAGGGTTTGAAGCATGAAAAATGAGTACCTAATCATTGTTCCCCTGCTACCAAAATATCTCTGCCTTGTCCTTCCTCGTTGACTTTCCAGTCTAGTGATTGTTTCACTGTCTGCATTAAATATTTAATTGCTATAATTTTAATGTACAGGAGATACCATATAGTTGTAAACTAAGCATAGTTGAAAAAAAGAAAGGCAAAGAGTGGAAATGCACACAAGAAGAGAAATGGTGGAAAGAGAATGAAGAAGAAAGTAGTAAAGACCAGAAAAATCAAGTGTAATTTGAAATTTGACAATATGCAGAATGACTAATAAATTTGATTTCAGTTATATAAGATATATGCTCCCTTTTGTTTTCTGGTTTTTGGTTTTCTTTGGTTTTTTTTAATTGGTCAGCTGTTATCTGACATCTTACAGTAGTTTCTGTTCTTTTTCAAGGGGACAGTTCTTTGCAAATTGGCACGAATGGTAGCATGGCCTGCAGGAATGCACCCACGGTGCAAGCTGGAAGTCTTGTTCTGTGGACTGATATGTACGCATATCTGAAAACCCTTTTGGTGATGTCTCTGCCTGTTTTGTTTCTGTTTGCACACTTAATGCAAAACTGAGAACCTGCAACAAAGGGATAAGGAAATGGGTTGATACTTTTTCACTTGGTATCCAGAAGTTGTGAAAGAGGTGTCTTTTTAAAACAATGGTCTCTATATAAAGCGTCTGCTGTGCGTTTGTTCCTTTGTGTTATTTTCACTGTCTCTTGGGTTGGGTTTGGTTTGCGGTGTTTTAACTCTCCAGAAATATTGTTGCCTTCTTGCAGCTAGAAAGTAATCCTCTTATCCCCAAGAGGATCAGTAGGCTGGAATAGACTGGACATGAATTAATGCTGCCCTAGTTAGCATAAAACTGGAATTTTCTTGTAAGACTTGCTTTGTGGCTACTTTTCTGCGTCTAGCCGTGAGTCCGGGTTTCTTTGGCTCAGTTTCCCTTTGATAGTGATTTGTTGCTTGCTTTAGTATCCCCCTGCAGAAAGAGGGAATGCTTCAAAGATTTATCTTTGAATCTTTTTTCAGTCCTTAGGAGCAGAAGATTCTCTTCTGTGATGGTAATGCAGTAAGGCTGACTGCAGAAATATATATATATATATATATGTATTTAAAAGATGAAAAAGTAGAATTCAGTCTGTATTTGGGAAAAAAATGCTTCACTTATTTTTATTTGATGGTCTTTTTTTGAATTCAAAAACTGTCTTGAATTCAACTGGCAAGTTATTGCTGAATATGTATTGAAATTACGTATTTTCTTATTTACCTAATTTTGATGTAATCACCAGAAGAAATTCATGACAAGTAATCATCCTCTTCTATCAACACGTACACAGAAAAAAAAATACATTAGAATAGGAAAGAGAGTACAACTAAGCCTCTTCCAGTGTTCGTCATTTCAAATACCTGTGCTCTTGCCAATTGTGAAGGTGAATTCTTCTTTCCACAATGAACAGTGGAGCCCCACACCAGGTGTGTTTCCCATGCATCAAACATTGCCTTAATGATAGCTGAGGTAATTTGGTATTGAATTGCTTACTTATGTGCTTTCCTTTGGGGCAGATAGTGTCTGATGTAGCAGGTCAGGACTCGTTTTCAGCATGACACTGATGTGATACAACAAGTCTTAATCTCAGCTAGTGCTGACGAATAGCTCCCACTACTTGAGACTGACCATGTGTATCCACAAATCAATGGACAATGTAGAACTTGTCCTCCTAAGAAAACAGTTTACTTATTAAATGTTATCTGACAAATATACATAAAGTTTTTTGTTTTTTTTTTTATTTTACTTCAGATTCTTATGCTTATGATGATTTCTTATTCATTTTGTGAACATGGAATTTAGGAAACAATAGAAAGCCATACAGCTTGCATGAAACTAAAACGGGATCTGTCTGAGAAAATAATTAGGCTTGGAGGAGAGGTTTTCCTTTGCAGGATGTTTCTGGAAAGGAAAGAAAAATAGAACAAATGGTTATGTAGGGCCTCATATTACAGGCTCTTGTCTGTGATTGTCTAGAAATTGAATTAACCTCTCTCTTGTGCATATTGTTTAAAATGTAGCTTAGGAAAGGCTACACAGAGGTTAGGACTCTAAAGGGCTAATAATCAGAAATAGTAGCAGAGGTCCTCACACTGGTAGAAGGGGACAACTTGTGACAAAAGGAAAGGAGGGGAAGAGAGGGAAGAGAAATGTTAATTTTGGCAGTAGAGCTGACAGAATAGATTTGTCTCCAAGGCAAATATGTTGTAAAAGTAGGCCAAAGGGGTCTGCTGAGTAAACAAATGGAAGTTTGTTAGTTCTTTGCAAAAATTATACTTTCTGTGTGCACTATCTAGGCAACAGAAGACAGAAAAGGAACTTAGTATTATTTTAATTACTGAAGACAATTGCATATAACTTTAATGCCACTACCAACTGATGGTTTTGCTTTCAGGAATAAAACATCAATCTTTCGTAAACACAGAGAGCTTGCCCACAATTATGATGTTATTAAGGGGACTTGTGTTCTGGTAGGTTTCTTAACTCTGCATTCTGAAGTAAGCATGACATTCCAAGTTTTACAATGTAATATTTTTAGAAGGATGTTTTAAAACAGTTTATGTTAATTGCATGAAGTTTGTAATTAAAAAGAACAATAAAAGTGGGGCAGTTCAATTTTAAAAGATTCCTCACTGATTCCTGTTTTATAGTGTCTGTCATCCTGCAGTGCTGTGTGCTTTTCCTAAATAGGTAGAGAGAGTTCTATAACTCCTTGGGGTTATGTAGGTTTTGGGGGGTAATGGGAAGTCATCTGATAGAGGGGAAAAAAAGTTTTAATTCTGAGATATTACTGGGATGTAGCTGCAAAAATTGTCTCATCAACATGTGCAAATTTAAGGAAAAATACCAAATTTCTGTGGGAAATTTAAAGTATTTAAAAATTATTTCTAAAAATTTGGCCTTCTTTTACTTTGCATTGACTATCCAAAGTCTGAGGCTTTATTTTTAATTTAAAAAAAAAAACATACTGGAGAAGAAAACTTAAAGTCGGAGGGGGAAGATCCCCTTTTAGGTTTTTTGTCAATAGTTGCTTATTTTGTCCTTATTCTCATTAGAGCAAGATTTTAATTTTGGAGTGGCAGAGGAAGAAGGAAAGGAGGGAAGGGAGAGGACAAGGAAAACACAGATTAGTATTATGGGGTGAGAAGAAGGGAAGAAAGAGTGGTAAAGATCAGAGTGGATTTGCAGAAGTGGAATGGGAATAACAGCCCTGGCAAGGCTTGGCAAAATTTGTTTTCAGGATATAGGGACAATTTGAGAGCAGAAGGACTGCTGCTCCTGAGTGACTTTCCTTTAATGACACTCCAGTCTGCTTCCCCTCCCTGCAAAAATGCACAGCAGACACTATAAACCAAGAATTACCCACTTCTCATACTTGCTGGGCTGCCAGAGATAGAGATAAGTCACGGCATAGCCTAGGGCAATAGGACTACCTGAGATGAGGGCATCAAACAGAAAAAAGGTGGGAACGGACACTTTGATCACAGCAGTATGGGCTGAGAACATGGAGTATTTTACACTGGAAAATGCTTGATTGACCTGATGTAAACAAAATTATGCTGTGCTTTTACCTACTTGTAAGTCACCCTAGGTAAGTGTCTGTTTTGTCTGTACCTAAAGCCAGCACTTTTGTTGGGGCATACCTTTTTGGTACTGGAAGATGTAATACTTACATATGTAAAAATCCAGGCCTAGGAAACCAGTTTACGTTCTTGATCTAAAGCAAGAGTAAACCTATTTAAAGCTTACCAATATGGAAACTGTGTCATGGAATTATGTTATGTTGACTGGACAAGATGGACAAAAATCCTAGAATCACAGAATGGGTCAAGTTGGAAGGGACCACAGTGGGTTATCTGGCCCAGCCTCCCTTCTCAAGCAGAGCACACAGCACAGGATTGCATCCAGACAGTTCTTGAGTAACTCCAAAGTGGGAGACTCCACACCCTCTCTATGCAATCTCTTCTAGTGCTCAGTCACCCGCACAGTAAAGAAATTCTTGTTAATATTCTGGTGGAACTTCTGTGAATCACTTGCCTGTTGTCTCTTGTCCTATTGCTTGACACAGCTGAGCAATACCTGGATCCATCCTTTTGATACCCTCCCTTCAGACGCTGATATATGTTCATGAGGTCCTGTCTCAATTGTCTCTTCTCAAGGCTGAACAGGCCCAGCTCCTACTCTTGTATGAGAGATGCTCCAGTCCCTTAAGTATCTCTGTTGCCCTCTCAACGGGAGCTCCAGAAGCTCCATGTCTTTTTTTGTCCTGAGGAGCCCAGAAGTGGACACTGCATTCCAGATGAGGACTCACCAGAGCCGAGTAAAAGTGTGGGATCACCTTGACCTGCTGGAATGCTCTTCCTAATGCATCTCAGGTCACCATTGGCCTCTTGGCCACAAGGACACTGCTGGCTCAGGGACAGCTTGGTGTCCACCAAGGCCCCCTGGTCCTTCTTCCACAAGCTGCTTTCCAGCAGATCAGCCTCCAGCCTGAACTGGGGGTCTGGGGTTTTTCCTTCCCAGGTGCAGGACCCTTCAGTTGTGTTTGTTGAATTTCAGCTGATTCCAACCTGCCACAGTCCCCCTGAAGGGCTGCACAGTCCTCTGGGGTATTGGGTACCAGCTTTGTGTAATCAGTGAACCTGCTGAGGAGGCACCTTCTCATCCAGCCAAGCCGTTGATGAATACTAGGCCAAATAACAGCCCTTAGGGGATACCACTAGTGACAGGCCTCCAGCTAGATTCTGTGCCACTGATTACAAATTCAGATATTTTGTGTGCAGAATCAATGGGGTTTAGGTAGATGAGAGTGATAAATTATATCCAAGTGGGTTAGACTGTGGTCAAAACAAGCCAATGCACAAATTATGAAGGAAAAACTCGTTTACCAAAACCAGAACAGGTTTTAAGATGTAGATGTGCTGTGTACGATTTTCTTAGTATTCAGAAACGTCTCCCTACCTTTTAAACAGTTTATTCTAGCAAGTTATTTCTTTGTGAAATACTTTCTTTGTTAAACACTTCAAAGCACCCTTTGCTGATTTCAGTAGCAATTTAGATTTTTGCAGCAGAGTGTAATGTCTTCTTGTGTGCGATGAGCCTGAACCAATCCTTTATATTCTTTTTTTGTTTGTCTTTCTAATGTGTGTGGGCTGCAGATGGTTCTGTGAAGGAAAAGAACTCCAGAATTCCCCTGACATTCAGATCCATTCTGAAAGTGGAGGACTTCATTCACTAATTATAGTAGAAGCCTTTGAAGACGACACTGGACGCTATACTTGTCTGGCTTCAAATTCTTTTGGTTCAGATAGCACATCAGCTGAAATATTCATTGAAGGTAAGAGATAAAATAATAAAATACTTGATGCATATAAGAAAAGATAGCTAAACTGAAGATTACTTTTGGTTCTTTATCTTAATATTACATTCAACATGGTGTTCTTCTGCTTTTCTTTAACACAAGGCATTTTTGATATCACATCATATTAATTCAGGTATTCCAAGGAATGTATCAGGAATTACTGAGTAGATTGCTATTTATTTAGGGTAGAAAAGAAAAAGAATGAAATAGAGGGAATATCATTAGCTTTTAAGCAGTACCTCTGTAAATCACTAGTTAAAGATTTGATCAGTTTTGAGCTGCCTCTCTGTGCAAAATTATGTGGCTGCCCCAAATGAGTCTTTAGTCATGTGTAAATGTACTATAATCCATTATCTTTGGTATACTGATTTCAAGTCAGATTAAAGTCAGTCATAATGGTTTTGTCCAGAAACAACTGCTCATTATTGTCAAAATATTTCCTGACTGCAAAATTAGTCATAACTCAAGTATTGTTTTCTCTGAGAAAAGTTAATAGTAACCATTATTGAGCAAAAATAAATGCCAAATTGAAACAAATTTTTACAAAAAAATGTGAACGATATATTATTGCCAAAAATAATGACCAATGAGCAAAATTATTAATTTATTTTTAGCAGAGAATTGTTTTTCAGGCAAGATTATCTTAACTGAATACTGATTTTCATTTAATTAATACATGTCCCAAAAAATTGGGTACTATGTATTCTTTTACTAGTTTTGTAACTCATTAAAATTAATTTAAATGGTCACTTGAAAGCATAAAATAAATTAACATAAAAAATAGTAATGAGAAATCTGAATAATGACACATCAAAATTATTAAATAGCTTTTGGTTAACAAGATAAAAAACTTTTCACTTTTAATTAGCTAATCATAACAAATGTACCTTTGTAGGATTTCTTTCATAATGTTCTTTATTCTCAGAAATTTTTAATGCCCCATTGGGATATAACAGCAAAATTTCCAAGAATTTTCTGAATCTTAGAGATTCTAATAAGGGTTTTCTTTACAGAAATAATCATGATTTCAGAAATACTCAGGTATAGTACAAATATATATTGCTATGTGAAGTTATAAGGAGAGAAGCAAAAGTAAAAGATGAAACAACTAGGTAGAGAGATGCTGTGAATAAAACCATTAATTCTTTGACATCTGCCGGTCTTGCTATATAGAAGTCCTGTCTTGAAGTTTTATAATGTTACTTTGAAAGAGAGAGACTTGTCCAAGTCATTAGGCTCCTGCCCTGTCATTTTTAAGGAAAGCAGATTGACACACAAGCATTGCTTTGTACGTTAATAGACTTGATGATACCGATGTGTCATACTTTCTTTTGTGCAGCAGGCCCAGCCATGCAAGACCTGGTTGTTCTGTTTTCTTAAGAAATCCTTTCATGTAGACCCACTTTGATGACTGGACATGTACTTCTCTCTTCTCATCTGTTCTGTGCTACTTATTGCTTTGACTTTTTTATAGCATAAACTTTGTAAATCATTAGGGTACTTGGGTATTTCAGTCCCAGCATTGTTTCATTGGAATCCATCTATGCTAGACTATGCATATTGATTATGAAATGCTTATGGTTTGTATTAAACATACAGCTATCCATATGTATGCACAAATTCCTTGAGGAATAATATGGACTGCATAAATGTCTAGAATAAATGAGTGAAGTATCTGTTGTTAGGGAAAACTAGGCAAAGGGAATAAACGCTTTCATATTTTTTTCTTAAGTAAGCTCAGGGTATTGCCAAACACATACATTATATCAAGACTTCCACTGGCAAGAAATAGCAGTACATAAATGTTATGTGTAGGTTAATGTAAATAGTCTGAAATGTGGATATCACGGGCAGCAAGTTTAGTCTGAAAATGTCTTGGTGTACTGCGTTGCTCTTGCTTGAGTTTGAAGATTTGTTATCTATGTATAAGCCATATGTTTGCTTAACCTTCAAATTTAAAATTTAAGTAAATAAAATTATACGTTTTCAGTAGAGCAATGGTACTCAGCATTTTTATTTTTTCTGTCTTGGCCATATTTGTTTCAATATGAAGGGAGACAGCTAGGAGCCCAGGGAATGCAGTGTGCAATTAAATTGGCATGGTTATGATTTCTGTAACTGTCCAAAGTACATAGTTACAATCTTTATCAGATAAAAAAACTGCTGTATTTTGTTACAGAGTTCTCAATTCTTGAAGTGAAATGCAAAATTATCATAGTTTTTTCTTTCAAATTTAAACATTGAATAAATCAATAAAAATATATGAGATTATTGAAAAAACTTTATTTTCCAGGTGCCAGTTCTACAGATTCAGAGACTGAAAGTTTAATTTTCAAATTAAAATCTGGAGCTATGCCACAGTAAGTGTGTAAAGAGGTACCAATATTGTGTAAATGTTCTTAATATGGGATACTGGAAAATCTTTGGTAGCTTTACAGTCTGGATAAGCATCTGGGGTACGCTTGAGTATGTCTTGTGTTTTCCATTTCTGTCATGTGATATAAATATGTAGTATTATTATTGTAAATTGTATTAATTTGCTTGTTCTGCCAGAGAAGGCTGGCCTTACCCTGACAACATATTTCTTGATACCAACTTTTCATATTCACAATTAAGTTCAAGTTAACCAAATTTTCATTTGTAGTCGCCCAGTCCAGTGCCTCTAAAGAAATATGTAGGGGACTACAATTAAAGAAACAAAATACATTTTACTTTTATCTTAAATCAGCACTTTTTATTGTGTGAGGAAGAGTAAATTAACCAAAGGTTGTGTTCTACTCAAGCTTCATCTCTCCATCTTGATCTTCATCATTCATGTTGATCATTTCAATTGATAAAGACATATCTAAATATGTAGAAAGTACAAGGTGGCTTACATATTAAAAACTAACACATTCTCATTTTAGATCCTATAAAGCTCTTCCTGGGTTTTTATTTTTCAGGGCCCAAAAGAAAACCACTTCTGTTTCCTTGACAATAGGGTCTTCTACACCAAAATCAGGAGTGACCACAGCTGTAATTCAACCCATCTCTGTGCCCAGTCAGCAGGTATTTTAGACACCAGTTTTTAAATTAGTAAAAGTGTTTCAGATTTTCTTCCAAGATTTGTAAGAATCTTGACAGAGCTCAAAAGCTCTGTAATTTTGAGGAATTGCTTTGTTAAACTATAAACTTATATTTCTATATTAAGAGTAATGATTTTTAAAAATTAAGTACCCACTGAATGGGACATAAAAGTAAGTATACATATGGATTCTTACATAATGTGTATATTACACAGCATTTGAGCAGCAGACAGATCTGAGGATGATGAATATTATGGAATTTATCACTTAAGAGTGACTTGTTCAATCCCAAAAGAATATACTGCAAATGAAAGCCTGTAATATTTTTTAGCAAAAGTTTTAAATTTTGTTGTTAAATTTAATATTGATTTAATATTGATTTAATATTAATATTCCCTTTTAGAGAAAAATTAATTTTACTATCTAGATGTTACATAGAGAAAATTGTTGTTCATTGATTTGTACTAAGTCTTTAATGCCACTGTGGCTAACTTAGAGTTTACATGTAAATCATAAAATACAAACAAAATTAATATATCTGTTAGCCTGCACACGATTCTTTTCTCTTTCTTAGGCTAACCTTGATAAGCTTTTAGGTACCTGGATTTATTTATCAGTGCATCAGTGAAGTGATGTAGTAGCAGGAGAAACAAAAATGCTTCAGTGCAAAGGATTCACTTGAATGTATTAACAGGAGTCAAATTCTCAAGATACCTTTAGGCAAAGACAATTGGATAAAAAATTCTCATTGGAAGTATAGAAGCCTTCAAAGCTTGCATTTTGATTTCAGAAATATGACAGATGTAAAATATTGATGTCTCCCAAGAAGTATGGTAGAAAGAGAACACCATAAGACTGCACATGTGAGAGTTTGCATTTTTGCATATGTGCAGGGGCAATGTCATTGAAACTAGTGTAGTTTCCGTTTTATACCATTGTTGCATTGCTCTGCAGGTTCAAAGCCCTACTTCATACCTGCACCATCTGGATGGACCCAAGCCTATCTATTCTGCACCTATTTTTACAAAGGTATGTTTTATCCATCATGATTTTTTATATCATACTCTTATAGTCTGAAAGAAAATACCAAAATTATGTATCCTAATGCAGGAAAGTTTGATCATGTTCAATTTTTCAGTATCAATGACTTCCTAAGAAAATAGTTTTCCACTGCAACAATTAATTTCTTATGCATTCTACTAGTGAGATTAAATTATATTCTGTATGAGTTTGTCTTATGCCCATGACTGTTCTCCATTGATAAATCTTTGTAAAATATAGCAAGGTATAAGCACCAATTACATATAATAGTCTTGACAAAGCCTCATTCACAATCATTTATCTACTCATAAGAACAAATAACACAGGCTTTTTAACTCTGATTTAGAAAAAGAATTGTAAGGTAAAAATCATAGAACTGTTAGGTTGGAAATGACCTTTAGGATCAACAAGCCCACCCATTAACCCAGCATGACCAAGCCCACTGTTAAACAATGTTAGTAAGTGCCACAAAGTTACACATCTACGTGGCTTTTAAATACCTCCATGGATGGTGGCTCAACCACTTCTCTTGGCAGTAAATTGATTTAATTGCAAATTAAATAAGACAGCCTCTACAGAGTGAAAAAGACTCTTTGGTTTATAATATTAAGATATTTATATTAAGATAGATAACAAAGGTAAAAATAGTGGCTATCATCTGTCAGTTTCGTTACTTAAAATATTGTGTTTCTCTCTCACTGCAGCTCTTCATTAAAGATCTAGACTTTTCCAAAATTTTTCATATATGTAAAAGGATTTATTACATCCAAAATACTGTCTCAGAAGCTATCCATACACTAGTTAATATATACTAATTGTATTTGTGTCATCTAAAATTGATTGGTTTGTTATATATGGCTGAGATGAAAAGCAGCTCCACTTTCTAGAGCTGAACCCAAAGTCAGCTCAGCCACTGTCTCTGGATTAAGTCAGTCAATGTGTAGTTGGTTCCTGAATTTTCATTTCAGTTTGTGGAAGAAGAATAAAAACAGAAAGCTCAAACTGCAGTGATCTGCTTGTGTTGAGGAATTAAATACTCTTCTGCACTTTTCTCATATTTGGTCTTTTTAACAATGTATTTGTAAATAACCTATTCATTCATTTATAACTATATAGATGTATTAAATACAATCATAATGGAAGAAAATCTCTACTGCAAAAATGTAATGACACAATAAAGTTGAATTACAAAGGGAAGACTATTTTTAAGAATGTAAAGTGCTCCTGGTTTATTTGAATTTTGATGTTTATATTTCAGGAGCTACAAAATGCCACAGCATCTGAAGGACAAGTCGTGGTACTAGAATGCAGGGTCAGAGGACCACCTCCCATTCATGTTAAGTGGTTTCGACAGGGCATTGAAATTCAAGATTCTCCAGACTTCAGAATTCTCCAAAAAAGTAAGGCAATGTCATGGTTTAACTTTGGCCAGCAGTTGAGGACCACACACGTCCTCATTCACTCTCCCCTAGTGTGCTGTGGAAATGAATTGGAAAAGTAAGAGTGAGAAAACTCATGGGTTGAGATACAGTTCAATAGGGAAAGCAAAAGTCTCAGAAGCAAAGCAAAACAAGCAATCTTTTCACCCCTTTCAATGGGCAGGCAGGTGTTTCTGAGGAAAGAAAGGTTCTGTTAACTGTAAGTTGCTTGGGAAGACAGACGCTCCAACACTGAATGTTACCCCTTTCTCCTTCTTCACCCAGATCTATATGCTGAGCATGATGTCACATGGTATGGAATATCACTTTGATCAGTGCAGTTTGGTTGCCCTGACTGTGTTCCCTCCCAGTTCTTTGTGCGTCCCCACCCTCCTCACTATCAGCAAGATACAAGTAGCAGAAAAGGCCTTTATAAAAAAACAGCAATTACCAACACTATTTTAAGCACAAATCTTAAACACAGCCCAATACCAGCTACTGTGAAGAAAATTAGCTCTATCCCACTTAAAACTAGGACATTCTCCACCCTTTTATTCCATACCATTTATGTCATGCTCAGGTCCCACACTAGCCAAGAGATCCTCATGAACCACCACTTCTCATCCTCTGGTCTAATACACATTCCCTTAGTCTATCCCCATAAAATTTCACAAAATCTACTTTGAGTTCAGCTAGTCCACGTCTTTGGGCTCCATCTGTTACAAAGGTGCTCAGGACAGGAGAAGTGGTGTGTTGCATGAGCTTACTGAGCACCAAAGCCAGCCCAGGCCAGGTCATCACTGCCCTTGCACTGTTTCTTGTGAGGGCTTCTCCTCAATTGTTTCATGTTGTTCCTGGTATAGTAATTCCTATAACATGCAACTCAAATCAACAATTTAAAGGTATTGCCATTACAATCTTCACCTGTGGTCCCATTGGACACTAGCATTGGGTTTAACATTGCAATTAACTGCTCTCCTTGTTTCTAGCCTGGCTAGCAACAAGAGATTCTGGCCGTCTTCATCTCAGTCAGTTCCAGACGTACTGAACACCACGCCAAGTGAAAGCCAGCTTGGCCTGCTCTCTGCTGCCAAAGCGATTGAGAAAAACACATTAGTGATGCCAGTTGTGGCATCCCACTTGGCTGCCTTTGACTCCAGTTCATATTGAAGTTCTAGCACATCTGGCACAGCTGCACTCAGCCACAACCAGTTCAGGCAATAATCTGAAATAGCTGCTTTTAATACAGGATGGAAAAAGATTATGAAACTAGTCTGTCAGGATTCAATTTTGGACAGAGTCCTTTCCTCTTCCCATTTCAGTGCTAATGGCTAGAAGTAATAACTGAACTGCTGCTACTGACAAGCAATTTAAATCTCGCTGATTTTGAAAGGTGTGCATAGGTTCTCTATTTATTTACAGCATTTCAGTATAATATGTTTGTTCAGTACACTGATACTTATTAATGCAATCTCTAATGTATTTTTTCTTGTTTGTTTTCCCTCCTTATGATATGATGTGATATGCAGAGCCACGATCTGCAACTGAACCTGGTAAGAATCATATGAAAAACTAATCTCTTGATTCACTAGCTCTTTGAGTTTGTACTGAAGCCATAAATAGAAAAGTGTTTCTGCTGAACATTGGTAAATTGAAACCCCCTTAAAGACAATGCTGCTTTATCACACCTCCCATACTGTACTCTGTCCTTTACATCAATTCCTTTATTAGTTAAACAGTAAATTCCATTTAGACCAGCAAGGAGAGTAAATGGTTTGCATGCTACTGAGGGAAAAAGGACAAGTCCCACGAAATTCCATTACCCAAATAGTGCTCATAAGAATTACATAACACCCAACCGCTAAGTGGTAGTTTAACCAATTCAGCTTGGCACATGTGATGTGTCTTAAACACAAGTAAAACCTGATCCTGAAAAAAAAAGAAAAAAAAGAGGCACTGACTGAATTTTTCTAGCCAATTCACAAGATAAAAGTCCTAGATTTCAACAAGCAAAAAGTGTTTTCCCAGCTGCAGGTTTTCTCTGTCTGCTTCACTTTCCCATTATACATCATTATATACTGGGGGAGATTCTTGAATAGTAAGAGGATGCTAAAAGACTGAGAATGTTCTTTAATATTTCTAAATCAAACATGGAGAAGAGAAGACAGCAATACAGTCTTATTTTGCTTTAAGAGGGTGGCCAGTTGTGCTTGAATATTTTTGAATTTAGAGAGAGTTTTAATTATGACACTGAAAAACCCAGAAAAGCTTTCTGTCTAGGATCTGAGTATTTCTGAAGTATCTCTGAACGATGTTAGGAGTGGGGAGATGTTTTAAACTCTGAGGAGTTAAATTGACAAGGCAGGATAGACCCAGCAGCTGAGAGATATTTATAATGTAGCACTGTGACTATGAGGATACAGACTAGGAAAAAATGCAGCTTTCCTTTAATTTTTATGGAAATGAGAGGAAGGAAAGAGAGAAAAATATTTTCTTTCTCAGCTATTCACTAATTTTCTCGCTACTTCACAAAATTGTTTTATACCTATTTTGCCTCGTGTCCGTTATACATATAAATTGCACACACACATGTGCACGCTCTGTCCTATCAGTTAACACTGTTAATCATGGTGTACAACATCATCAGCTCTAGTATTGGCTGATGCCCTGAATACATGTGACAGAATGATTTGATTTGTGGAGGCTTGAAATGTGAGCCATTTGAAAGAAAGAAGAGTATTGGAAAATCTAATTAACCTCTAATGAGGAATTAAAACATATACAAGTGCTGCAATGGACTATTAGTACTTTACAATCATAACACAAACTTTAAGGTTTAAATATTGTAAGTTAGGGTACAAAACAGTTTCAAGAGTGTTTCAATATTATATCAAGTCTTTGGATATGAAAATAAATAAGGGATGATAGGTTTGTGTTGAAATATGTTTAATACTTTATCTTTCTTAGAACATTCTCCTGTAACATGTATTACAGAATAAGTCTCCCAGTTGAGCTGTTTTCTTGATATCTTAAAAAGAAAAAACAATCTGATCAATAGGTTGACTTTTTTTTTCCCCTTCTCAGAGGAACATTTCTCCTGTCAAAGTAGCAAAATCTTTTCTAGATTTAATCTGCCAACATTATGAGAATCATACCTAGTATATCTGGCTTGTTCTTATTAGGAGCTTCTTTCCTGCAAAATCACTTGAACTGTGTTCAAGCTGTCCTTTAACATGATAGATGGTATCTGGAAGGAGTGAAATTTTACGCAGAAGTTTCTAAGAAGTATGAATTTACCACCCAATCTTAGAGTTTTTAATAACCAATTAACTCTTAACTGTTCTGTCAAAACTTGGTCATGAATATTTGCTTAATTTTGGTATTTTTTTTTTTTTTACCCTTTCACCCTCTTTAGTAAACCTAATGAAAAATGCTAGATGATTTTAGAGCAGGGATGTAGCAGCATCTAGTAGAAAGGAGAAGCACTTTTTTTGCTAGAAAGAAAAGGTTTCCTTTGTGTAAATAGCTGAGTACAAGGAAACCATACATTATACTTCTTGCTAGAATATTTTTTTTTTCCATGAACAACAGATTTTCATATCATTAGTTGTAAGGATTGTACAGCCTCTCTGACAGTTATTGCTGTGGAAGAAGAATGTTGATATTCATTCACAAAACTATCAATTTGCTTTCATAACTTAGCCTGAAATAGGAAATAGAAGGTGAGATTCTGAGTCCAAAGAGATCATCCCTTTGCCAGCCCTCTCACATACCTGCATATCATCATGTTGAAAGTGCTGAATATTCTCCTTCCCATTTCTGGCTAGCTTGCAGACCCTGAGAGAAGAAACCTTCTAAAGGGTACTAGGGAATGGATTCTTATATGAAAGGTGCGTTTCTTGAGTCTTCTCAAGTACAGGAAAGTTATTTAGTGTTGAGGTATCTCATATTCTCAAGGGATTTGGCAAGAGAAGAGTAGGAAGACATCTCAGTTTGGTATCTGAATTGTTGCAGCTTTATAGACATAACGGTAGTGAATGCCTAACTGCAGTCTGTCTGGTTTGTTGTTGGACTATTTCTTTTTTCATGCTTGTAATTATGTTGCAATATATATTTATGAGCACCTTCCTGTGCTTTCTGCCTGTGAAGGAATTTCATTTTGGTACCTTTTTTCTCCCTGGATTCATTGAGCTAAGCACTATATTATTCCTAAAGATGTGTGCACTGATCTTTTCCTACTAAGCCCTATTAAACAATACAATATCTTAAATAATGTGGTGTCTTACACACTACAGAAATTAATGACAGTACATTTACTGGCTTATTTTTGTAGGGATTGACACTGTGCATGAAAAGGGAATGTAAATGAAGTTTGGGAAAAGTGTGAATATTTCCTTTTGGCATAAACAATAAGCAGTGTTTTGTATATTAGTAGTACCACTGGTAATAAGTAACACTGGGTTTTAGAATGTCATGAAGAATCTTACAATTTGTTCAACAAGAAGCTGGTTATGGGTATCAGAAGTGTAATAGATGGAGCACTGGTTTGTGATGTAATTCATGCTCTTAGAAGCCAGACTAAACAATGCCTTCAGAGGAAATTTTTCATGAGCAAACACATAATTGCTATTCAATGCAGATGGTTAATACATATGCAAGATTGGTAGGGAAGCATGCATATGCTAGATGAGTATTCAGAATTTTGAAAGATGGACATGTTTTCTGAAAATTTTTCCAAGTGTAAAACATCCATGAAATTTTACATAAATTGTAACAAGCTGTAGTGTGACTTTAGTTGGTGGTTGTCATCAATAAACCATCAATAAACACTTTATAGAACTCAGTAACATTGGTTGTCCTTTGATAGGTCAGTACTAATGATTTAAAAGAAAAATATTCCATGAACTCACACAGGTAAGAAATTAAGAAGCAAAGAGGGGGTTTGGCTACTTTTTTTTTTTTGTTGCAATCTATCTACTCTAATGTGTTTTGCACTCCTTTTTCTGTCTAGACAGAAATCAGTTTGCATTGCAAATCCCTCCAGACTGCTTTGTGAATTAATAGCTAGTCAGATTACTTAAAGCCAACATCACAGTTTGTCAAATTACCTGTTCTGTACTTCTTTCTTGAACATTTTGACTTTATACTGATTGAATCCTTCAAAAACAGGCTGCCGGAGAATGAAAAATCCCATGGAATCACTTGCCAGCTGTTGATATTTTGACCATTACTCAGCTGTCTGGAGACAGCCACAAACTGTATTGAATTACATTAGAACGATTGTCTAACATCATGTAAGAAGAAAACTGTATGAAGTAATTTTGCTTAAATTGCCAGGGAATTGCCACATATACATGCTTTTTTTTCCTAAGCACAATACTGTGTATGTTCACCAAACACATCTCAGAAGATAATCATCACTTCTCTTGGATTGTGCTTTCTTGTTTCCTGTTTAACTGCTCTGTTTCAGAGTCTCCACTCTAATAAGTAACTCCTCTAGAGATGCCCCTCTATTTCTATATAATGTTTGAAACTGAAAATATATGGCAAATGTTACAGGAATGCTTACTGCTTCCCTGCACCAAGAAAATCATCTTTCTGGTAGATGATGAAATTCAAAACACAGAAGCTTTATTAGGTTAGCAGGTATGCTAGATCCTTGCACTTTTTAGTGAAAACAAGAGAACTACAACTAAGGATTGGCCTTCTTTCCTGCCGAGCAGAAAACAAGGGCTTAGAGAGAGCAATCTTCTATTGAGCTATATCTCAAGAAGCCAGATTAAGAGAAATACTGAAAATGGACTGAAAGTCCCTTTCATTTAAGGTGATCTGATCAATTTACATATTATTGCTTGTCAATTAAATTTTCAGTTGTACTCTGTGCTCCCAAGATGCCCATAGAATTCTGTTCCTGCCAGTGACCTCATCTTAAATCTGACTGCTACAACTGTACTTGCTTGTTGATGCTTCCAAATTCAAAGTAAACATCTGATCTGTTTTGTACTACATTATTTTTTAAAAAAATACTGTTATTCTTCTCCAATTGTGAACATTTAAAGCTTTTTAGAGTGCAGTAATACTTGCAGCTATGTTGCTGAATGCATTCATTCCAGCCTTGATGTATGTGCCTAATTTAACTTCAAACTAGGTGGTTTAGGCATCTACAGTATCATTATTGATTTAGGGTAAGCTTTAGCATAAACTTTTTCTTGACAGTGATAAATAGATTAATTTCTCCTCAAATCTGAACAATGTTTTAGGGGCTAAAGTCTTTCTTGCCATAGCAGTGTTCCCTTTTATTGTACCAAATCTGGCCAGATAGCAAACATTTTAGTTAAAGATGACATACCATATAACCTAGGCTCTCCACCTTAAAACTGCAATTTATTGCTCAAAATCACATTTGCTGTTGTTGAGGTTTCTTATCAGTCTTTTGTAAGTGCTTTTTTTATCTTTTGAGATAGCGTCAAACATAGTTTGTGCATCTTCTAAAAACTTTATTCTGCATTCCTTGAGTGATATAAAGCTTATTAAATAAGCCAGAACTGCTGTCTGACTGGGCAAAGGTATATGCGATGGTGATCATCAGAAACAGGTAAATTGAATACATTTTTTTGTTATTTTATTGCAAGCTAAGGCATCTACAGGTCTGCTATACTACCATATATTATGCTACTCTGCATATTCTTCTCTATTTTCATGCTTCTCTATTCTCCTTATATAAAAGATGCACAGATACCTAGATGAGAAGTAACCTGGTGGACCTATTGCTCTGGGTTAAACTAGAGTTAAGCACTTGTGGAACATGAGGGAGGGTAAGACACAAGGTGTCTGCAAGTTGGCAGGATTCTGCTTTGTTGGATTTTTATCAAGAAACCAGAACTGTGACTTCCCACTGTCTCTGTGTATCAGAAAATTTACAGCTTTGAACCTACAGCTGTGGAAATTGCTCTGTTCATTGCATCGGAATGATCAGCTACTACCAAAGGACTGTATTTATTTCCCCAACTGTGTGTGCATTACAGTGGAGGAAGCTAATGGTCACATTAGAGATGAAGCTGTAGATATAAGAACTATTCTACTTCTAATGTAATACAGAGAAACATTTTGTAGTAAACACATTGCCACTAATAAAATTTGTTAAAATGCAAGTTTTCTCTTACCAAAGTTTATTCTTCATAATGGACTCATGAATCATAAAGGGAAAGAATTGCTCTGTAAAATGTAATCTTTCTTTCTAAATAACTGACAAAACAGTCAAGTACTTGCATGCCTAAGCATTTTACATGTTTCAGTGAACAAAATGCTTTTGTATTCATTTAGTCAAGTGTTAAATATGTTTTAAGGCCCTGAGAACAGCATTTCAGAGCTGCTTTCTGGAACACATTTCTGTGATGAAGTTACTTGTCAGCTGATGATCACCGGGAAGTAGAACAGACATTATTTCCCTCAAATCTTCCGATTCTGCTTAGTGCGTAGTACCAGAAAGTAAAATAGTTATGTAAGACAGGATGTAAAGGTAGAAAAATACTCAGAAGGCTGAGGATATCCAGAGTGTGTTATGGAAATCTTGAAAGAACCTTTCTTTTGCCAAATTAGTATTTCATTTCTGTGTTCCACAGTAGTAAGCCTTTTAGCAGGGACCTGGAGGTGAGTGATTCTTGGCTTGGAGGAGGAAAATTGATAAAGAAGATGGCAGCGTGTTGTTCACACATGCTTTTTGCCCATGCTGCCTTTGATTTGTTCTTAGGATTTTCATGTTTTCAGTTTAGCCAGTTTTCTTATGATTGATCACAAACATGTTGCAGTTTGTTCATCTAGTTGAAAAGACTAAATTTTAATCTCTGATTATTGTCATCATTAATTTACTTTAAAATTTTTTTTACAAAGATCGCTGCAATCTACCATATATAATTTTACAACATACCTCCTCAGTAAACAAAGCACATCATTGTAGAATCCATTAGAATTCTTTTGTCACTGAAGGGTGAAGATCAGCTCTTATGTGATCATTTTACACACCTAAAAATCTGGAAGAATGTTACGCATTAATTAGCTCTGCTGTTTGAAAAATAGGGGTTCTGCGGGTTGCTATGTTTCACAGTGTCTTTGCCATCATTCAGAGAAAAGTTCTCAGCCTGGTGGAGTCATCTTCTTTTGCAGTTCTGAAATAGCCAGCTTCCAGCATTCTGCTGTTAAATGAACAGGAAACTAGAATGCTGCCTGTGTAAAATTACATCCCCAGGGTCAGTTCAGTCCAGGAGTACGCACGTGTGGTTAACAATACAGCTTCAACTGCTTATGACACACCAAGGCTCGAAAAAAAGCTGATCTCAGTAGTTCAAAAACTAGCTTGTGTTACCCATTACTTTCCTGATAAGACCTTTCATGAGTCATTAATCTTCATCTGTGTTAGATAAGATCCAACGTGCTACAGTATTACCAGACATGACTCTTGCAGCTACAGAGAATGACTGGTTTGTGTTGCCAAAAAAAAGGCATGTTCTGCTGTCTGAAAACCAACTCTGAGCCAAATATTTAGTCAGTCATTCATTTTTAGCCCATTTCCAGTACAGGAAGTTTTTGGATACATTGTAATTTATAATTGGAAAAAATTCATAACTTTTTTGTTAACTGTCTAAATGAGACAGTGGTCTGACATTCCACAGGGAAAAAAAACAAAACAAAACACTATTTGAACTAAACAAAACACTATTTGAAAATGTTTTCCTTATTTGAACTATAAGAAGTGAAGTTGACCTTACTGAACCTCTTCTACAGAATAATTTTCATATGGAAGTTATTAGATTCTAAAGTGCTTTTCCTCATTTTACAGTATGCTTTTATTAGCTGATTTTGAGATAATATATGGGATTGTGTGTGTGTCCAAATGGCAAAATGCATTTTTCTTTTTTTTTTTTAATTAAACTTAATGTTATAAAACTTCTCTGCTTTGGTTTTGAGACTAAAAAATCATCATAAACAAAAGAAACTCTGACTTAATTAAGGAGACATGCTATGTAGCATTGTCCAGGTATAAAATTGTATCTGTATGTTGTGTAAATAGTAGGATTATTTAAATAATCTGTACTGAGACAGCTTTAAATAAAACAGAGTACCATTACAAGCAGAGATAAAAGAAAATTACTTCTTTGAAGAAACTGAAAAAAATATGCCTAAACAGTTAAGTATGCCCATTGTAAATGGATAAAATGGATTTAGTAAAAATTACTCTAAGACCCAAACTAATATCCTTTGCACAAGTTTTCTGACAGAAGCCCTGATATAATCAAAGCATGTACCATGGCTTACTAAAGTAGAATGAACAAATTTAAAACATCTAAAGAATATGTCTGGCACAGCATTCTGAAGGGTTTTTGGGGATACTGGTTTTTGTTACATTTTTAATGTATCCATTCTCAGTGCTGTGCTGACAGAGACAGATTTCCCAAACTCTGCATAAGGGGAATATTTATGCATCTGGAGTTTTTAATTCTGGCTAGTATATACAGAATAGCTAATTGGAAGTGATGATAAAATGTTTTCTAGTTTTACTGGGAATGGGATTTGATCTGAATGTTGCATTAAATACAGAAAAATAATTCAGAGAGAGAAAGAAAGAAATTAATCGTGTGACATTTGTACTGATGGTACTATATAGAGACACAAAAAGAGCTTGCAAAGAATTTTTTCTGGAAACCACTACATTCATTTGTGTTAATTAGTACTATCCTGCATTAAAAAACCATTGAGTGTATAAAATGATTGCACAGACTTGTAGCTGCAAAATTACTGTTCAAGCCAGTTTGGAAAACTTAGCTTGATGAATTTACTTCTTTCAGATGTGAAGTGATTTTCCTTAAAGTCATTTATGTTGGAAGTTCTTCCTGCAGCTGGTGTCCTTTTAACATACAGTGCAAAAAATACTACCTGGTACTTTAAATAGTTGGTGATGCACTTTATTTTTCTGTTTATTTACAGAAGAGATATGTACACTTGTAATAGCAGAAACTTTTCCTGAAGATTCTGGAATTTTCACCTGCACAGCAACAAATGAACATGGTTCAGTAACAAGCAGTGCACAGCTAACTGTCTGCTCAGGTATGTGACAAAGAGAAAGAGGAGCTTTTAGTCATAGATCTTACATAATTAATTTACCTGTGAGGTTATCAGTCTGTTTTCTTTGTGGAAAATGGCTACTGAAAGACATGGGGTTTGTCAAACTCAGTGCTTTCACATAAAGCAAAATGAATGTTTCTTATGTTCATTTCCTGGTTTAATACTTTTATTAATGTGAAATACATTTTTAAAGTTCTGCCACAGGCCTGGGTGTTTAGGGTTCAAGACTAGATAGCAGCAGAGGCAAAATTGAAGAGATGAAATGATGCTACTAAAGGTAGACTTCTGTAAAGTAAAACATTGTGATATGGTATGTTTAGTTTTTTGATATGTTTCCATATATATTGTCATGGGATACACTAACCCAGCTGCCATTGCAAACTTGCCATGTATACATGTATTCTTCAGCATTTCAAAATTATTTGTTCCTCAGTGATCCTGAAATTGCAGGAAGAGGAAGTCCTGATTTAGCTGCTGTTGCTCATACTTGCCAATGTCAGTTAGTACCTCGATTCCTGAAATAGATTTAGAGAGATCCGCAAGGTTTCTAGTTATGCCTTTTACGTGGGGCAAACTCAGAAAATGAATAGCCATCCATCTATCTAATTCAGCATGAATTATCAATAGGACTAGAAAAATACCTTCATAAAACCAGTGGTATTTCACCTTTAAAAAACTGAAAATACACCTTGTATTTACCATGTACTTTGTTTATGACTTGTTGAAGAGACATTCTTTTTGATTTCTTTTAGCCAACTTGGAATGCTCTAGTGATGATTTCCATCATTTCTCACCACTTCCTCCAGTTGAAATTAGCTCCCTTGAGCTTCCTTCTAAGAAACATACAGATACCCACCCAGCTAACAACACTGAGTTGAGACCTGGTGTGATAGACCTTCAACAACAGCTGAATTCATCTGAGGAAAAATCAAATGGCATTCATCCTCTTCATGGAGTAAATGGAATGATTAACAGCAAGCCAAACAGTGATAAATCCATCCCATCTCCAGCTGTCTTGCTTTCACCCACAAAGGAGCCACCACCTGTGCTTGCCAAACCAAAGCTGTGAGTATTTTTGTTTGGGTTTTTTTGTTTCCTATAAACTTGACATTTGTTGACAGCAAATTTTTGCCTGAAGCAATTTAGCATTAGATAAATGGACAGTCCTTTGAATGTGCCTGTCCCTTGAACAGTATTGCTGCTGCTGTGATTTATGTGCCAAAGAGCTGAATGCAGGAGCCACTTGTTTTCTTTATGTAGTGCTATGTCAAAGTACATTCTCTGTCCCAATGCCTTTAGAAAGGTTTAAGATAAAGTCCCAAATGGAGAAATACTGTGTGGCTGTTGCTCTGTGTGCCTTTTTTTACCCTAGCCACTGTACCTAAAGATCATAGTAGCCTGAGAGTTTTGGATGCTATTTCTGTTTCAGCATTGGTTAGGTCTATTTTTTCTGCATGTGCTTCAGTATGTGTAGTCAGTGGATAGTCAAGTATGTAATGTTTTTATTATTTCTTATGTTTATGTATAACACATATCTTGTTGTACTCTCAGCCAGATTACAATAGCTCTCTTATAGCTAAAAATCTGAGAAGGCAAAGCTCTAGGAAAGGAGAGACAAATGAGAGGTAAAAAAGTACAGTAACATTTTTACCTTTTGTTAATGGTGATACCTTATGCATAAGCGATGCTAAGAATATTTGGAGTGTCATGAACTAAAACGCTACATTGTTTCATTTGCATCAATAGTCAGAATGAATTGTAAATTATAAAAATGTGTTTAAGAAGAAGCATGAAACATGGTCTTCAAGCTTAGCAAGATAATTTGCTTTGTTCCATGTTTTCACAGGAAACTTGTAAAATATAAAAATGCTGTTATTTTAGCACTCATGTTGAATTGAAACACACAAAAACACATTTGAGGCAGCAACCCAGCAGTATTCCCTTTCTACCTTCACCACTTTTTCTTTCAGTTGCTCTTTGTCATTCTAAGCAGTCTCTGGCAGCTGTAGAAGGGAAAGAGGAGTGGAAGAACTAGAAAGACAGAGTAGTGAAATAACAGTATATATGGTGGTGGTTGCATGTATGGGAGGGAGGTTGCTGAGAATGGCAACTTGCAGATGACACATGATATGGAGTAAGCCAGGTGGGCCTGTACCCAGCATATCTGTTGCAAGACCCACTTATGAAGAAAGGAGATAGTGGCTCCAGCAGAGCCATAAAAAGGAAATTTCACCCCAGAGCTTTCTTTCCCATAAGTAAGGTGGCCTGAGATAAGGGAAAGAATGTGGTGTAAAAGACTTCTTTTGTTCAATTGTTGTCAATGTTCACTGCTATGCATGCAAAATTTATATTGTTTTTAAACATAGAGTCAACATAAAATACAGTAATGTGAGAGAGATACTATTACAAAAGTCCTTTCAGTTGCTGATGTCCAAATTGATGACCTTGGAATCCCTAGTGTAATTACACTTGATTCCTATATTTTGTGATTAACAACACTTGATGCATAAGACACTGATCTTGATTGCAGTCAAGATACATGTTTTATTTGGCCAAAGGCAGTGTTAGTCTGTGCTGCTGTCAGAAATTGAAATCTTGCCTTCTCCTCAGCCAAGTATTTTGCTCCCAAGCACGCTGACAGCATAAGGAAAGGAAAGAGTGCCAACAAGAGGAGAAGAAGAAATGTCTGACTGCAGAGATTTGAAATCAAGTTTTGGCATTTGGAAAACTGCTTCCCTAGTAAAAGTGAACAAAGTAATGACATTAAAATTAGCTGAGTAATAAAGTAGCTCTCTCAACCATGAGAATGATCTCTCTTGAAAAGAATTAATCTATGGAATTGTATATGTCCATAGAGTATTAGTTGATAAAATCAGTACATGCTAGCAGTCAATAAGGGCAGACACACTTATTATAACCTTTTTTAAAAGTTATTTAAATTTTGAAATTGTTAACTATGGACAGAGCTTTAAGTTTCTGAAAATAATAGGTTTGTTTTTCAGGAAGACTGGTTTTAAATTTCCAAAATAACCTTTTGTTTTCAAGTTTATTTTAAATTAAACGTTACTTAAGAGGTTTATCTGTGAACTCTCTGAAAACAGTTTCTTCAGCCAACATTGAAAGTAATGCAATGGGTTTGGGAGTGATAGGCTGGTTTTTGTTTTGTGTTTTTTATTATTACTTTTAATTTAACAAGGAGCAACTGAATACCTTCTTGAAGTATGAAATACATTTGCATTTTGGCAATGTATCTGTAACATACACCTATAAATAATGATTTATCACATTTCAATCTAATGCAAGAGCAGACATGCTACAGAGAGTTACTGTAGTTGTTTTCAGGCTTGAAGAGTGTTTTTAAAGTCCTAGAGAACATTCAGGTTTTGATTACAGACACTTCAATAATCCTTAAGGCATCATTAGTTGTTGCTTCAGTCGGTGCTAAGAATATTTAAGAGTTTAATATGACAATATAAAAAAAAAACTGTGGGAAAAATGTATATAGAATTAATTGGGGAAGTAATTAACCCCAGATATTTTGCTAATATGAAATCTAGAAGACAATTCTAAATATGGTTAAAAGGTACAATATTTTGTTGTGTTTTTTTGCAACATGAATTTCTGTAGAGTGGAAGGACTGTTGAACTGAGACAAAAAAAACATTTCTGTGGTTCTGATGTCTGCTGCAGCGACCAGTTTGAGGAGCTTGAGCTATTCCTGTGCCTTGGACTTTTTCAGTCTATAATGGTGTAATGCACAGCTGAGGTTTCAGAAGATCTCTACTGATGTATGTTGTCTTAAGATATTTCGCACCTCTCAAAATTAGGCAAATGGTGTTAATATTAATTTCAGCATGAAGTCTGTGCATGAAAGTTCTGCCTTAAACCCCTTATAATCCTCAGTGTAGGTGTTTGCAAAAAAGACACAACATTGTTCTGTAGAACTGTATATAACATGTCTATGGCTTCAAATGGAGAACTTCCATTCAAGTGGCTTGGTATTGCTATTATTTTTTCATGTGTCTGTTAAAACAGTAAGAGAAAAAAAGATGGTGTTTGTATGGTTACTGGATGTACCTGTGTGACATCTGTTGGCTTTGTAACAAGTCATCATTTTAAAGTTCACAGACACTGTAACTGCAGTGTGGTACCAGAGCTTCCTGACCAGAGAGCTTCTCTGCAGTTGTCTCATTTTCAGCCTCTTTGTGTTGGAGTATTACCCAAGTCTGTCATATACAATGACCACAAAGAGCATAAGCTTAAAGGGAGTTTATGATTTCCATAATAATTGCATTTTATATCTGCAAGCAGTAAGAAACTGCTTAGAATATATTGAGAAGAGCTGGATAGAAAAACAGTATGTGAGAAGAGGCAACAGTTCAATTATTCATGTAACTTTACATTCATGAGCAAAGGTCCATCCATATCAATTTCATTTGTTTCATCTGCTGTGCTCTTTCAAGGTTGATAAGGACCTTTGGATCTTTATCTTGCTGCTACCCTCAATAAAACCTCGATCTTCATGTTTTCTACTGTAGTAGAAATAACTAAAGCAAACTAAATTTACTAAAATGTAAAGCAGGATAACTGCACATGAAGTTAATCCCTTGATAATAATACAAGTCCAGAGCATTTTCTGCATCTGTTTTCACAATTAATATTCAAATTATTAATTTATAATCCTTTTTTTTTCTCTCATTCTATATCAATACATTTTTAACAGAAGCAGAGTTAAAACAAGGAAAAGTTTTGTGAAGCATTTCCATTTCAGTGATCAACAAGAACCTGGACTAGGGTTTATAATTTACTAATAAAAAATAATATAAAAATAGAGGAGGCTTTTTGAGAGAATATACTAACTAAGAAATAGGATTTTTCCCTATTTTCTCATACTCATTTCTTATGCAAAAGTTGCAAATCCTGAACAGCAATAAAAAATGTTATAATGTCTTCTGGCATACCTGTGGACTGAATGCAGAAGATAACAGTAAGTTTAAAACAAGGCATTAGTTGTTGTTTTGATGATCTTGGATCACTCTGAAAATCTCTCTGAGACCGCCAGAAGACAGAAGAGAGGAAATAGGAAATGTTATGAAATATAGGTTGAAAGTCACATTCCATTGCCTATTTCAGATCAAGGAATAGCATGATCCAAACCAGTGGCAGTTATCGCTGAGAAATTTCCTTTTTACTTGTCTTTGTTAACATAGTGTCAAAGGGTAATCACAAACGAACTTTAAGCCTTTTAAAACCTGCAGCAATAGAAGTCTGAATTTCTTTCTAACAATAGATGTGAAAAACAAGAGAGGTTAAAGGTGATACATTTATTTCTTAGTTTTTTTTCTCCTTTGGGCACTGATGTTTTCTGACCCAAGTAGGTGGAGACACCTAAGTGTACATCCTGCATACATAAAAACTATCAGTATTTTAATCAGAAAAGTCAAATAACCTTGAAACAGTCATGAAATACATATACTGTGTGTGCCACCATCATGGTGTGTGCACAGGACTTTAATATTTTTTCAGATGTATAATTTAACACTGAAAAAAATTCAGTTAATAGGACAAGCAGGGACATGAGGGAAATTAATAGAATCATAGAATGGTTTCAGTTGGATGTACCTTTAAGGATTATCTAGTTCCAGCCCCTCTGGAATGGGCAGGGACACCATTCACTACACCAGGCTGCTCAAAGCCTGTGCAGCCAGCCCTTGAATGCTTCAAGGGATGGTGCATGCAGCTGCTTCTCTGGGGAACGTTTTCAAGTGCCTCACCACCTTCACAGCAAAGAATTTGTTCCTAATATCTAATCTAAACCTCTCCTCTTACAGTTTATGCCATTATTCCTTGTTCTATCACTGTTATGTCCTAACGGCTCCAGATTTCCATAGGCCACATATAGGGCTGCTCTGTAGTATCCCCAGAACCTTTTCTTCTCCAGGCTGAACAATCCTGGCTCTCTCAGCCCATCTTCATAGGAGACGTGCTCCACACCTCTGAGCATCTTTGTGGCCTTCTCTGGACTTGTTCAAATGGGTCTTTCTTATGTTGGGCACCCCAGAGCTAGATGCAGCACTGCAGCTGGGGGCTCAAAGAATGGAGTAGGAGAGGAAGAGTAAGCTTTCTCAAGCTACCGGTCATGCTTCCTTTGGTACTGCCTAGAATCTGGTTAGTCTTCTGGGCTACAAGTGCACAAGTTCAGCCACTTGCTTGAGCTTGTGCATTTTAAGCTTTCAGTTAAACACATGCTTTAAACTTGTAAAAATCTTTATTGCTTCCAAGAGTGTTCTCCCTCTCTTTTCTGCCTGAGTGTTGGTTTATAGCTCTGTTGCCTCTCTCATACCTTTGTTACCAACTTTCACCACCAGTTTCTCAAGTTACTGAGAGTGGGCTTTCTTTCTAAGAAAAGGATAGCAAAAGTTGGGGGTGGGGTGTGGATCGTGTATTTAAGGCAATTTGTTTTTTCGTAACAGGGTTGAGTAGACTATTATGCCAACAGTTTATGATGCACCTTTGAACCAGAAAATATAGCAGGAAATGTTGTACTATCCATCTGTAAATAGCTTAGGGATAGTTTTCTGATGATCATGAACTAAAAGCATTAAAATGAAACATCTTGGGTTTTTTACATTTGTTAATTAATTTATTTTTTTTTGTTTCATTCCTTCTCACCTAAATAACTGGGTGGATTTAATACTTGGAAATTATCAAGCAAAGGAAATCCAAGTGGTCAGTTCTTGTAAAATGCAGCATTTTCTGAGAGGTTCTCAGTGTTCTGGATAGGGAGTTCCTGCAGAAATATTCAAGGATTCTCTTGGTATTACTGGATAGAAATCTCAAACAAAATTATTAATGCTTCCCTGCAGGCTAATCCTTACAGCTTAAACATCATATGTACTTAATTTTTACATGGCTTTGAATATGGCATGAAACCACATTCTCTTGGTATTCTTTCATCCCTGACCATGTAAATATACAATCTACATACAATTTTGAAAGTGTAAATATATCATCTTACACTGGTTATGAGGAAGAAGATGGTGAGAAGGGATATAGTTTTTGTTTTGAACCACCTTTGTTTACTCTGTCTTGATACAGCTAACCCATTTGCCAGGACTGCTCACTTCAGCTGTAGAAGGTAAAAGATAAAGCTGAAAAACTGAAACAGTGGTGTTCATAATTTTGGGTTTGGTTTTCAGGAAAAACTAAATTTTAAGTCTCAATAATAGTATATCTGTCATCTTTGCCTTCTGAGTGACTTCCTAGAAAAAGGTCCCATCTGATTCAGGTGAAGAACTTTTAACTAATACAGCAGAAGGTTACACTGTCACTTCTTTGGCACCCAGGTCTGTTGAGGAATTTCTTCATACAGCACTAAGTATTGTAATCCAAAATGAGAGACTGGGAATCCTTACTCAACCGAGATATGACATAGAAATTGATTAATACTGAAAAATACAGTATTTATTTTATAAAATCTACTTGTTCCTTTTGTACATGTTTTCATAGTACTTTTTATGATGTTGAATTAGTAAACAAATTTATATAAAAGATCAATATTAGTTTATGAGACAGAGAGAGGAACTGACCAAAGCTTGTTCTGCCAGTCTGCCAGTCCTTATTTTCTTTGGAAAATGTGTTTGGTAGAGTCTGAATGGATGGATGGATGGATGGATA
Source organism: Parus major (assembly GCF_001522545.3). NCBI lineage: Eukaryota > Metazoa > Chordata > Aves > Passeriformes > Paridae > Parus > Parus major. The sequence goes on from NC_031771.1 coordinate 31,677,715, forward strand.
GATAGATAGATAGATAGATAGATAGATAGATAGATAGATAGATAGATAGATAGAAAATTCCCTTCTGATAACATGAACTTCAAAGTATTATTGACATTACAGTACTTTATGTTAGACAAGCATAATTATGTGAATGGTAGTTGGGTTAAATAGTTATTATGATTGAATGGGATTTCAAAGCTACATGACTTAGGCTTGAAATCTTCAACAATATGAGGACTGATTAGTAATTGTTTTATTATTCTTTCCTTCAAGAAATAATAAAAAAATATTTTGAGGATGTTTTTAGCAAGGATAATTTCTGAATAGCTAATTTACTGCATGTTTTTTTAACATATAGCCAAAAAAATAGCTAAATATCTAAACACAAGCTAAAGTTGTTAGATAGAAGTTCAGGTGCTGGCTGCCCTGAAACTCCCAGCACCTACTCTTTAATAAACTTGTTCTTGGAACTTACTTTATCATAGAAACCACCTGCAATTATTCCTACCCATCTATGTGCAGTTGGTCATGCCCATGCTTTACAAAAGCTCTGCAGAGGTATGAACCCATCCTTGAGTAAGGAGACTTTCTGGACCGGGTGCTAGCTCATGAAGTTTAATGATAAACTCAAATAGTTATATGGCTAATAGTTATATGCTTCCTCCTAACATAGCCAGTTTTTGGGTTTTTTTATTATTAAAGTGATGCAATTATCTGATGGTTTCCATGCTTTTTCCAGCTATGATTGTACTACTAAGTTTTTCTTGTATGTAATTTCAAGTGTTCATTATTGTTCTCAGGTATATCTGCCATTATCCTTTCCATTTACTTATATTAATTGTGTTTAAATTTTGTTCCCCGTGTTGAGAAATGCTTTCTGGTGATGAAAACGAGAGGCTGGAACTCAGTGGCATTGGCTTTTGTCTGGTTCAGTGTGCATGCTGTGAAACTTAGCTACAGAATTTCCATATGCTATTTTTTTGTTGAAAACAGAATCAATAGAGGTAACTAAATATATCAGAGAAGACCTAAGAGCTGAGCAAGTGCTTCAGGTCCTGCTCTGTCAGCCTTATTCTTGTTCTAAGAAGCCTTACTGCTCTCTCAGAAGTTTTGTGGAGGTACAAATGGAAAAGACTTATCCAGTGGAGGGAGCTGTGTTGCTTGAGATATCTGTTGAGGAAACAAATTGATATTTTCTAGAACATTGACAAAACCATGTAAGAGACAGGGGCTGGACCACTTTCAGAGGCCTTATTTATATCCTAGAAGGATTACCAAATTGGAAACACAAGTCTAGAATTTGGCTGCAGAGGCAAGATGCAGTATTTGGTTTAAAAATAGAGGTAGGGAAGGCAGGAAAAGACTCCAAAGCTAAAGGCTAGTTGTATTTACACACAGTAGTTCCACCACTAGTGTAGAAAGTGACTCCAGGGGATGATGAAGGATTGTCCTTAGTATCAAGTAGAACAGTTGTTTACTAGAAATATAATCACTCTTTTATCTTTTGGGAGACTTGATAATATATAGTATGTATGTAGTGTTTGTCTGAAGAAGAAGAATAGTCTTGAAAACCTGACTTGGTTGGTATCTGGAATGTTCTAGAATTCCTCTCTGACACCTTCTGTCAGGCTTTTAGGTATCCTTGCCAAACTCTGCAGTGTATTTAGTAAGAAAAATAATTAGCCTATATGAAGCTAATGGAATTGGACACCTAGTAAACAATGAGAATTTTTCTTCCAGGATGAGATCTTGGCAACCCTCTTAAAACCTCTCAAAGGCACTGCATTTTTGTTTATTTTGACTAATTGTTACTGCTCACCACAGACTTATTAAAGCAAATCTTTGTGATGTTTGGTTATAAGTATAAAATATTTTTAGTTTTCAAGAATGTGAAGCATCAACTCAGTGCAAGTTGAATTCTATGTATTTATCTGTATTACCCATTATGTGACATATTACACATACTTTTACCCAGGCAAAGTATTAGTTTCTTGCATGTTCTTTGGAATTGTTTTCTCTTATCACCATTATCCTGATTATGTTAATCTGTACTTCATGGACTTACCCTTCAAAACATTTTTCATATCCTCCTACATTTATTTGAATGACACAATTTCCACTTTTCTTTTTTCCCTTCTTCTTTTCTTTCTCCCTCCCCCTAACAATTTTAACTGCTGTAATGTTCCTACATGTATTTTCATTCTGTTTCTACATATTTTTTATGAAACATATGTGGACTGTGTTTTTTCATGTTTTACTCAAGTCCAAGAGTTTGTCAACCAAAATTTTGCTTGCCATCCCCCTGTCTCTGTTTGTGGTAAATCCTTTAAGTGATAGACATAAGCTTGTTCAGTTCAAGTCTTCTATAATACCTGAGCTTTTTTTGTTTTTTTTTTTTTTTTTTAATTGCAGTTGGATAACTAATGTGGTACTAATGTGAATTTAATTTAACGTTGCATTTTGGACAAAATAAGTTTTCTATAAAATAACTGGTAGCTGCAGTTGTATGTCAGAAAATAGTATTCAATAAATCTATTGGGGGTTTTCACTGGCTGTCAGGATTCCTCAGAAATCTGAAGATTGTCTATAAGTTTACAACCTAGGAAATAATATGAAATGCAATAACAAAAATAAAAGAAGTCAAATGAGAAAAACATGTTTGCAAATGGAAGTACAAATAAAATAACCTTTGATTTGTTGACTTTTAATCCCCAATTCTCAATGGGATGGTGTCTGTATTATTGTCTGTTTTATACAGTTGATATATGTCAATCCATGATAAGCTGATTTGACATCCAGAGAATGATGGTAGTAGCTGGAAAATCTGTTTAGGAAAATGGGTAGAGTAGCACTAAAACCTATTTAACATTTTCTGTTACATCTGTCTTATGCCTGTATCGCAGGATTTTCCAAATCCATAAAATAATTAAAAGATAGGAGATATTTAAAAAAAAAACAAGCATTTTAGACTGAATGAAGAAGCTTACTCGGTTAAAATTTTTATGGTGATGTTTACAATGATTGAAATTCTTACTATTTTCAGTGCAGTAGTACTGAAAATTTACAAATATTTTCTATTTTCTCACTGTTATTCATTTTATTAAAGTCAATTTAGTTCAAGCAGTAGTAGTTTACTCAAATCCTGTTGCAGTTGTTGATGTATTTCTGCAAAATACATTTCACATTTTCTGTGACAAATGGAAATGGGAGATGATAATAACAATTCAGAGGGAAACTTTTCTTTCTTGGATTTGAAAAGTGCAATTAAAGGAAAGACTCCTAAAATTTCTCTTGTCCAAAAGCTTTTGTTAAAATAACTGTAATAGGAAAAAAGAAGTTAAAGTAACTAGAGCTTGAAGTAGCTTTTCCTTCATTCCCTTTCCTTCACTTGCTGTTGCTCATGCTTTCTCACTCATACATGCTCTCACCCCTCTCTCTTTCTTTCATTCTGATGGAAAGTCTTCACAATTAAAAATCTTCTCAATTCAGACAGATGTTAGCATAAGCTTCACCAATTCAGGATAAAGACTGTTTTGCATTTATTGCACTATCATGTCTTCATGAGACCTCAAAGGGTTCTTAGAAGAGTCAGAGGAAAAACTCATATTTTCCATTTCAAATACAATAATGTCAGATTTACTGTAGAAATTCCTTTTCTGTGAGTTTTGTTGAGTTGCTGCATTCATTTTCCTGCTTGGAGGAATTAAATACTTGCATGATCCTGACAGATGTATAAAATGCAGATCAAATTGTTTAAGTTCTCAGTGGGTGAGAAAAGCAGGGTAGAAGCCTAAATTTTTAATGCGAATAATCTGATTAAAGAGGTTTAATTAAAGACATTATGGAAAATTATTTTAGAGGACTGGTATGTTCTTCATAATATTAAACATTTTTACTGATTTGCTTTAATAGAACTGACATTACAAGGCCCTGTATTTAGTTTTCTAGAAATGACTGTGCTTAGAGTTTGAATAATTAAGTAATTTTCTTACCTATTTGAGTGAAAAATCCATTATGTTTCTTTATTAGTCTTATCCATGATGTAATTCCATAATCATGTTCTGATTTGTTCTGATGTTCTCGGTTTTTGCAAGTGCTTATAATTTCTCTATGTCTTAATATTACATTTTTAATATATGCCTGTGAAACACTTAGTGTCTTGACCGTCTAAAAATGTCTGTACGTTTAGCTGTGGAATTGCTTATAATCTGTTAGAGCTTCCTAATATGAAAACCATCATATAGCACCTGCCTTCTTGGAACTGATGTAGCATGATTAAGATTTTGGTAAAAGCAGAACTTCCTCTCCACTGCATGCAGAAATGGATATGATCTCAATGTACACACACAGAAGTATACTTGGATTCCTATTTTATCAATTACTAGGCGCGATATTTTTCTTGCTGATAAACCAGCTGTTTTACCCAAGGACCTCCCATACAAATTACAGGATGATGATAATTAGCGAATGTGGAAGATGTGATTTTAACATGCTAAACTTTGGTTTTAGTTTAAATACATCTAAATAAAGTAGAAAAATATTAGAAACATATCTGAACCTGCAAGTGGTATGTGGGATAATATTTAAAATTTCTTGCTGATTGCAGAAGGATACTTTCTCATTATATAATTTTCTGCTTATTCTGTTGGTGTTAGAGACTGACAGAACCTGGAAGTAAATGCTCTCCTATAGTGTTGTGTGTGTGCAGTATACATGCCAAACATTAACAGGTACCAATCTTGTGGCAATTTATCTAAGTTTATCTCCTGAACTTTCATTAAGTACCTTGCCAATAAATGCATTGTGCAAGTCCTTTGGCATTTTTTTCACCTTTCCTATCTGTACCTGTTTCCTTTTAAATTTCCCCCTGTAACTGATTTCTTAAACTAAGGATTTATTTTTTTTGTCTTTTATTTGTGCTGGCAAGTACAGTGCAATGTTATTATTTTTTTAATTTGGAAGACAGTGAGAGAAGTAAGCTTAACTAAGCTTGAAGCCTATAGAGTTCTAATGAAAACCTGCATTCAGAGTACTTGAATGCCACCTCTTGCTAGTTCAGCTTCTATGATAGGAATTGTTTAAGCAAACCTTGTATCTCTGCAGAATCTCTCCAGGTTTCAAGAATAGCAGTAGGTATGCAGGTGGTGATCTGGTCGAAGAATGCTACTTTCTGATTCAGTAGCAGCGTATTCTCCCCGATAGGTGAATAAGTTGATGCTTCAACAGCACTTTCCAAAAGATAAAGCAAAATGGAATGGATTGCTGTGTTGTAGTTTAGGGAAAGTTTAATGTCTGCTAGATAGCACCCTTCCTTTGAGAAAATGACTCACAGAGAGAAGCTCAAGCAGTCACAAATGACAACAGCTTTATTGCAGCAGTTTGCTTCTGATTTCACCTAAAGGATGGAGGCATCTTTGTTTTCCAGCTTTCAGAATTCACTAGTAACATTTTCTGTTGTGTCACTTTTGGGAAAAATTCTTTTTATTTTATAATTAAATATTCAAAACATATAAAATGGGAGATGTTACTGTAAAAGTCTTATTTTATTTTCTGACAACTAATTACACCAACATGCATATTAATTACATCTTTAAAATTCATGAATTTTCATAACTGCTTACAGGATAAAATTGTCATTGGAGATTATACAGAAATGAGAAGTCCTTTGAAGTGCTTAATTTTGGTGGTTTTTTAAAATAATATTTGTAGTATTTTAAATACTTAGGAAATAATTATCATATTGGCTTAGATGTTATTCAGTTGCTGAAATTGCTTAGAATTTTGAGTTTTGGATGCACTTCAACTTTTGTTTACTTTTATAATGCTCACTGGGAATTAACTCTTCCTCCCTAAAGTAATGTAAGATAAGCAGTGTTTCTGTCAGAAACAGAAATTCACAACTACCCTTTTGGTTTCCTTGCTATCATGTTTACTTAACTCTCAACACAATTTAAAATGGACTTCAGTGATATTTCCAGACTTTGTTATCTAGTAAATTCTTGTCTGAGTGAAGTTGCCAAGTCAGCCCCTGAAGACAGAGCTGTGTGCCTTCAGCTTCCACTATAATATATAACATGATGCTGGTTTCAGCAAATACCCCAGAAATATGTGTAAAAATCCTCAATGTGCAGAAGCATCCTTTCATCATCCACAGCCATTAGGATTATGTAATGAGCCTCCTCCTTGCTTCATTAAAATTACAGGAGAATTTGATGACATGTCACAGCAGAGGATTGTATGTCCTGTGTACAGAACACCTGACTCAAAACAAAATATTCAGGGGGTGGGAGCAAAAAAACCCTAAACTTATAAATGTTCAGAATTACAAATGTCCAGCCTGTCTGTTGCTGAAGTATAGGCAAATATGAAGTTCTCTTTTTTTTTTTTTTTCCTATGTGTTTGTGTAAATGAAAGATAAACAATTGCCAACTTAATTAAAGATAATATGGTACATAGGTGAAGGTCCCTGAGACAGGACTCTGCAGTTCTGATGCTGATGGTGTATTTTTGCTCTGGCCAGTTTGTTTTTCCTTTGTGAATACTTGTCCTTTGCAGTAGAAAGACAAGAGGCAAAAGAGAATTTTTTCTGTCACTACAATTTTCATAGAGTTTCATAATTGACTGTAGTTGCAGTAATGTCTTTTATTGCAGAAGGCTACAAATATGAACTTTTGAATTTTATGTTCCCCAGACATATTTTATAACTTCATTGCATCATGAAGTGCTAAATACTATTCTCAAAATATTCCAAGAATAAGAAAAATCTAATTTTTGTAGACAGTGTCTGGCAATGGATTCCATATTTTATCAGAATCCACTTAAAGTGGGACTATTAACACCTCATTTAAGAAGAGAAGAAACATAGGACCATTATAGGACAATTGTTTTATCTTTTATACACATGAATTTCTACTAACTTATCAGCATACAAATGACAGGATGATTTAATAAGACAGAAATCATATGGGACCTTCAGGAAAGCATTTCTATTTAACCTGAGTCAGGGATAGAAGTTACCCAAAACAGGGTAGTCCTCTGTGCTGATTGGTAAAGAGATATTTTAAATATACCTCCCAATTCTCTGTGCATATTAGAAAGAAAATATTGAAGGAGTCTCTAAATAGCCTTGCTGTGTGTTTTTCTAGTGCTAGAATAAAAAGTGAGTTATTAATAGAAAGTTACTGATACAAAATTGTGAAAGACAGAATTCAGTCATCATTGTTTAGGGTATCTAGTTGCTTTCCATGAATTTGTCAAACTGAGACTCAAAATTCTTGAAACTTTGGATTTAAGACATGCTTTTGAATATGAGCATTGGAACTTGGAGAAAATACAGACACATAGGTGTTTTGCTTGGTAACTAACTGAACAATCAGCAAGAAATGCTATGAGACATAAAATATAGTTCATCAAAGGTAGCCAAAGGACAAAGAAAAGGGGTTTGGTTTGGTTTTGTTTTTAAAGTAAGCTAAATATACAAGTGGATGAGCTTCTGAGGCTTTGATGTAGCTGGCTTTTTATATGAGGTTTGTTCTGCCAGTTCTGACCAGAACAGAGTATGCATGTCAAATCCTTTTCTAAACAAGCCTCTCTGATTTCTCCCAGGGAACCAGCCTTACTAAAGCAAGTCAAGATTAACCCTTATTTAAGAAAAGTATAATGTTAAAGTTGAGAGAAAGATTGTAGCTCACTAAATGATGCTTCTAACAATAGACATCGATTTAAGTCATTAAATAAATTATGGCATTGATTCCAAAATGAGATAAGGACAATTCAGAGTAAATACCAAACTTTCAAATTACTAGAACAGATGGTAATTACACAAATCATCCTTTAGTTTTTTCTGTAAAAATATTGAAAATATTAATTCAGGAATTAATAAGATTTTATAGCTGAAGAAAATCCAAATTTTCTGGTAAAATGTGAGGTACATAAATGTGTTTCTTGTATTCTTTTACTACAACCATACAATTAATATGGGTATCAGTAATGGCATAAAAGTAGAAACTTAGAAAATATTTACCGCTTTAATAAATCTTGGTACAGTATGTCTTTTATGAGGAACAAAGATGAGGACAAAAAGAACAGTTTTGAAAGATTTATTCTTCTGAAAAGACATGCACATGGTAAGAACCTCTGCTGAAGCCACATACATGTTTTATACTCAAGCAGTGAAAGAACAAGAACTGGATTGCCAAGCCTGATCAGGCAATATTTGGACTGAAATATTTAGAAACAGTGTAGTGGATAATGATATTCTATAAAGCTTTCATATAGAGATTAATATGTAATAACAGATTAGTATGATTTTAGTGAGAACATTGTGAAATCGATGACTGGGGATTTGGACAACATAAATGTAACTAAAGGAAATATTAAGGATAGGAAATAGCTGTTTATACTCAATTTGTTGCATACCACTTGTATATTTCATGTTTACTCACCCATGGAATGTTTCAGAAAAAACATTGGGAAACTACATCAACTTTTTGCCAACGGAAAATGCAGCACAGCGTTATTTAAGGACAGAATAACATTTTTAGGAGTCCAGATTTCAGAGAGTAACTCTGTCCACTTTGGATGTTGGCTGTTGGTTTTTGACCTTGTTGAAAATAAGCACAAGTTCTGTGAGTTCTTCTGTACCCATTTGCTCTTATTTGTCTGGGAATCCATATACTTTTAAACACTGTAACCAGTTCTAGTTATTGCTATATGCCACCTAGTAGCCTACAGAAGTTAGAATCTCTTTCTAGACACAGTAAAAACATTTCTCAGAAGCTGTCAGAAAGCAGTTGGTTTTCAGCCCAAGTATTTTACAGCTTTAATTTGTGGCTAGAAGGAAGGTTATTAATTTGAAATTCAGAAAAGGTGAATAAGAGAAATGTTCCCTCTAAAATGAGAAATAAGTATTACCAACATTGAACATCTGATATAAATGCTAAAACAATTTTGAGAAGGCAAAGGTATTTTTGAAAATTTTGTTTTAGTAAACAATGTCAAACTTTACAACTATCAAAACCATAAACTTTCCTATCCCCATTTTAATTTGCAATGACTTGACTCTGATTTCCTTTGGCTTTACTGGAGTATCTACTTAATACCCTATGTGTATGGAGATTCATGGAAAGAGATTTAAAAACTCAGTAATATTGTAGCTCATTTTAGCCAGAAATTAGGATGGATTTTGTTCTTGTTTGATACAAGTAAATAATACTTTTTATTTTCTTTCCTTTGGAAAGGTATAGACTTTTGCAAGACCCTTAAAAATGTACTGTATATATTAACATGAAAGTAAGGGGAATGGATTTTTCAGATACTAATAATTTCATCTCTTCTGAATGTTTGCAAACCATTGTAAGTTTATGTATGTTTTAAGCTCCCAAAAGATACCTTAGTCTTGTGCTGCTTGGAGTAAAATCCAGCTATACTTCTTACCAGTCCTCAGAGCAATGGTGTTACACACATCTTGCAGAATGTGGAAATAATAGGGTTATCAGGTCCTTCATTCTATGAAGAAAAATTATCTAAGATGTAATTTGATTAGCTCTGTGGTTATGATATTGGGTAGTAGTGTGTGTGTGTATTCCTATGATAATTTTTTTTGAAGATTCCTTTTCTTAGAAATATTTTCCAGTATTCAAGAGGAAACCTCAATCTTGACAATTTAGAAATTGTGTATGATAGTTATTGCAGTCAGCATGAAGTGTGCTAAATGTGAGTTTGCTTTTGCTTTTCTGATGTTTACCTGGAAAATAGTTTTGTGGTAATTTTAGTTTGGTAAGGGTTTTTTGGCTGTTGCTCTATGTTTTCCTGTATTTGACAGTTATGCTGAAGATGCATCCCTCAAGTTAGTTCTGTGTTTATTGATGGAATAGATACAGTATATTGCTACTCTAAGAGTATTAGAGTGTTCTCTAATACTCTTATGTGCTTCTAATTGTCCACAGATTCAAACTTACTAAGACTGGACCTTTCTCTCTTGGCTTTGATTGCTGAGAGCTGTGTCTACTCCTACCTTCTCTACATCACTGTCTTTCAGGAGGAAATCTGAAGAACCCACTGTCTCTCCAGTGGAGTATGAGTCTCACTGGTGAGGCTCATCTCACATGGTCATTTAGAGATCAGTCTTCACACGGAATTCACATAATCTGTTAGAAGTCAGGTTTTAGCTATCTAATCTAAGCTTGCTGGAACTGGAGTCAACTTTGTATGTGAGTTAATTTATATGTGTAGATAAGCATTATTTATGACAAAATGAGGCTGCTAAAGCAGCACAAAAAATGTAAAACTGTGATAGTGCATTTACAGTTTGAGCTTCTTGGCAGTACATCAAGGTCCTTTTTATATGTGACTATTCTTAAATGAAACAAAAAACCTGTAGCTCTAAATTGAAACTACATTTGATACCCTCTTGTTTTACCAAACAAAGATGGTAGAAGATGTTTCAGGTAGAGTGAAGCTAACTCTTTAGAACTGGTTTGTTCAGTCAGAGACAGCCTGCCAAAACAATACAGATTAACTCCAGATCACTTGAGATGTGCTCTGGGAAGGAGGAAAGACAGCAATTGTTTCTAGAGAAGTTAATTACACACTTAGTGTTACTGTTTTTAGTGGGTAGTTTTAATAACCAAATGACCCACAAATACTCCATGGAAACCTTAGAAAAAATACTCTGATGAACATTTTTACTGTGTAATGTACAGCTTCAATCTTTCAAAGAACTTCTAATGCTAAGAATCATCTCAGAGCAAGCCATGGTCATAGCAAGTGAAGGAGGTATTTTAAACTTGCTGTAGCAAACATAGTTTTCTTAGATGGATGGGAGTCTGAAATATTTCCAGTAGCTTATATTGCTTTTTCTTTCTTAGGTTTTTTTTTATGGATTCTCAGTAAGAGATAATGTTAGTGATACACATTCCTGCTTTGGCCTACTTTCAACATACCAGTACAGAAAGACGTGAGAGGATTAGTCTGGGCTGTAGTCTCACTTATGCACTTTCAACAAGCGTAAGTCTAAGCTGCCATCACCCTTTTCTGGCTTTTCCTCTGCCAGGCTGATTCCCTGGATCTTTGCTTGGATCAGATAAATAGTAGCCCAGGATGCCATGTCAGATGAATAGCAGTAAATGCAGCAGATTCCTACCTAAATGTTTGTGCTGGCACTAGGGTGGAAATAGTGGACAGTGGGTTCTAAATAACAATGACACCTTTAAACGTCTCTGTGTGAAAGCTGTGACTTCAGAACTCCTGCCATTCCAGTAATGATGCTCTCCTGCTCACTAATTCTACTGGAAGAAACGTTATTGTTGCTCTTGGGTTTTTCTGGTTTGTTTTTGGTATGTTTTTTTTTATTATTTTTCTGTTTCATGACAGAGCAGTATAAATGGTTTTTAGTTTAACAGTAAGGATTTCTGGCCCAGGATTTTTATCCATGAGTTCATCTTCTCCTTGTGTTTCTGATTTTTGTTTCTCATTGAGGATTTACAGTCCCTTGAGGACTGGTAACTGAAAAGATAAAGCTGCATTAAGAAGTATCCCAGAAAATCAGACTCCAAAGAAACACCTGCAACTGATTTATCTCTCTGTTAGTGAGTCTCACCCTAGGCTTCAGAAAAGTATGAGAAAATGCTTGCTCATCTGGAGAGTTGTAGAAAATTCCATAGTGACAGACCAGTGTAAAGCACTGTTCCTTTCCACTTATTTTGTTGTCCTTTTTCCTTTTCTGCCCACCCCCATCCTGCCTCCCACCCCTCAGTTCTTGTCTCTTCAAATATAGTAGCCTCTCCCCAAATTCCTTCAATTTTTCTGCTCTTTACTCAAAGCCAGACAAGCAGCCTAACTATGAAAATTACCAAATGTATGTCCTCTTCAGGGTAAGCTTGTCATTCCTTCTGTTGTACAGTGATAGTGCTACTTCACTAGGGAATCTTGCATCTTGTACTTTAAGTAACAGTTAATTTTTTTCCAAATTTATGCAATGCAACTGTGAATTTTACTTCATAGGTCTACTAGTAATTGATTTGAGAGAAAAGAATAAAAATTTTGAGTCTCAGAGGTGACAGAAATAAATCATAGTAATTTATTAGAAATATTTATATTACATGACAGTCAAATTGCACAAACAATTGTATCAACAGAGAGTTGGGAAACTGTAGCAGTGGAGCCTAGAGGGATGATAAAGTGACTGAATAAGAGGGAAGCACTCAAATTCCTGTAATTACTGATGGAAATATTTCTCTTCCACTTAACATTTCCATTCCTTGTCCCCAGCTACATGTTGGTCTCCATCAGATTGTGTCAAGACCAGCTGTATGTGTCTGAGACATTGAAACCTCTTTACAATGTAATGAAAACATTTATCTTCTATGAACATCATAATAAATCATATAGAATTAGGATGATTTCAGAGTCATAGAGACACTTCACAAAATTATGTAAGACATTAGACTGTAAAGCAAAAATTGCATCAAAGAGTACTATCTGAGGCAAAATAGTTAAAGCAGTCAGAAAATATGGCAAATTTTCTTTCCCAACAAGTAGATTATTTGTATCTTATGGTTACAGTTCTGTATTTTACAACTTATATTTGCAGTTGAGTGTTTTTCTCAGAATTAGAGAAAAGTAAATTAGGTCAGATAAATAAGGACACAGTCATGCCAGCTTCTTATCTAAAGCCTGGTCCATGTGCAAAAATGTTTAGAGCTTTTTTCTTGTCAGCTGTCAAAATTTCATCATCAAAGGAAGTTTTGCTTTTAGTGTCAGACACCAGTATGCAATATTCTGAGTTTTTGAGGCCAATTTTGAAAATGGGTCTGTATCTATGTTCTTCTGTTCATAGCTCTGCTTTTGGGGGGAAAAAAAAAAGGAAGCAATTTCTTAAAAAAGCAAATGTATGATTGCATGTAGTGTTTATAGTAGCAATTAGTCTAAACATCCATAAAAATGGTTGTAGGGTATCTGTGTTTGGATATTTGTGAGTGGCTGCAGCATGGACACATGTGCATTGGTACGAACTGTATGCTGCAGCTGGTTTTTCTCATTCTGAAGATATGACCCTAAAACTATTTCTACAAAGGGAAAAAAAAAACCAAAACAAAACAAACAAAAACCTCTAAATATGCTCCTATAATGTCTTTCTTTTGCTGAAGTGGCAATGTGAAAAAGGATTTTTCTGGGCAGATTAAAAACATTGGGTGCTCCAGATAGAACAATCGAGCATTTCAAAATGAATTATACTAACTTGCTAAACCAGACTCTTCTCCCTGTGGGCATGTATTTGTTTGCATATATTTATCAGTCTGCTTGGAAACAGAATGAGAAACATTCATGCATTGCCTTTTAGAGAAGAATCTGAATGGAACATTTTTTGTTATTGTGTTGGGGGGAAAAAGCATCCTAGGGAAGATTGTAGCCACTACTGTAAACTAGGAAGAGACTGTAAAGGTGCTTCTTCCCACTGATTTTCACACAGTGTGAGTTGCTAGTTCATCTTTCCTTTAGATAATTCCATGCTGCAGTTTAACAGTAAAGCGTGTCTCATAGTTTAAGCTCCCTAGGGGAGATATTTCAGGAAACCCTTACTTGCTTGTAAGTAAAGTACTTATTTCTTTATTTTCACTCATGACCACACATGAAGCACTTCAGACTTAGTCTGATAGCTAGGACTTTAGCAACAAATTCAATGCTTTCAGAATTAAAAGTTCTTAAACTAATGGCTCACTTACTACATTTAATATTTTAATAGCTAACTTCTCATGAAAGAACTTACTGGTTTGTTAAAGTTATGACCTTATGGCCTCAAAATCAGGTTAGGTCTGATATTAACCATGGTACTTCACAGGGCACGCAGTGCAATTACAGCTACTGACAAACTGCTGGAATTCTCTTACCTTGTGACAGGGAAAAACTGTTCCAGCATTTGACATAAAGCAAATGCTTACCAGTCATTTTGCGAGAGGTTGCTTGCAAAGGCGTACGTGTTGTTCACACTGCTCAGTGCACACAAAGAAAACTATATTAGGAGCCTGCTCACACATCACTGACGTCGTTAGTAAGGAGGCGAGTTCTTACAGAGGATGTTTTGATTATTGGTCTGCAGAGCCTGAGAGCATTTCAGTGTCCAGGTGCTCCATCAATCCATGTTATGATTTTATCTCTTGGAGAGACTCAGGGTGCACCATTCGCTCTTCTCAGATTCTACTTTACCATCTAAGAAGACTGGTTTTCTTGTTTTTCTTCTACTTTTGATGTCCTTACAAATCAATGCTATTGGACAGTCCTAATTTCTAGGCCAGGTTGCTTATAATTCCCACTATTAGAACTCTGAATTGAAAACCAACATACCAGTACAGACAACTTCAGCATAGCTTATACATCTCCTTCATGTCAAAAGCCAAAAATATTGCTGAAAATAATGAATATGCAATCATATTTTCCATAATGAGGAAAGTGTCCTGCTATATGTTTGTTCAAAAGTGTACTGAAGATTTAGGTATATACCTTCTTCACTTAAAGATCTCCTTCTATTATGTGAAAAATGTATTGGACAACTAGAATGACAGTTCTACTGTTTTTGCTGACTTATTTTTACTTTCTAATTAATCTGACATATATTCAAAGGGAAGCTGGTGCCTATCTTGGTTAATTATGGATGTCTGCTTATGTCTTTGCATAAAGATATAAGCTTTTTTTTTTTATTGTTTGCTTTCTATGGCTATGAAAATATATTGGTAGGAGTTCTAAAATCTTGGGGAGAATTTGCTTTTCAGTAAAAGCAGTAATGGGATCACTTTCACCCACTATCTAGTAGGCTATAAAAGCCAGAAGTTTTTTATGAGGAACAATGCCAAAACACTGATTGGTGAAATTGGGTAAATAGGGAACTGGGGAATAACACAATTTTTAATGACCTCCACATTTTGATTTATTAACAGTTCACACAGAAACTGTAGATTTTTCTTAAAAATACTGGTTGTAACCATAACATGCCATGAGGATTTTCTGCTCTGTGCTTTGGCTGTTCATTTTCTGGGCCACAACAGTCTCACTAATATAACCTGTGTAACATTGGATTTATTTTCATGTACTTCCATTTTACTTTTTACCCCAAATTATTCTCTATCCTAGGGATCAAGAAGTGGTTCAGACTGAAAATTATTCATCCAGGCCCATTTTCAGCCATATACAATAATTGCTGAATCTCCTTCAGTTCTTTTTCATTGTTTAAAAAAAACACCCAAAACCAAAAAACATTTTGGAGTGATCTACCTCAACCATGAGGTGGGAAGAGAGGAGAGCTTTACCTCGTGTCAGACAGAAAAATCACAGTCAAGTGCTGAAGCTCCCAAAGGAGGGATCTGAATAAGATAACTGTTAACAGTGTTCTGGAGAATGTCAAGACTGACATCACATCAATCTATGTTCTGGACCAAGTATGAAACAGTATTCCTGAAATTTATTTGTGGTCAGAATTACTCTCATGAACTGGCCCAGCATTACAGTTTAATCTTAGTGTATCCTAAGGAGTTGGTTGCTAATTAGTTATAAAGCTTAGATAAGTTCTTGAAAACCTTTCAAGATAGCTTCTCTTCCTCCCTTGCCTTGCAGTGAGACGTAACCTGTCTCATGGAAATGGAGCCAGACAGACTGCCCTACAGATCTTGGTCCAGTGACTTGAAGCTGAAGTAACTGGTTTAGATTTAAGGCCACTGCATACAAATGAATTTAGTTACATGACTGAGTAATATTTTTTTGAGTTGGGATGAAAATTTTCAGAAACAATTGTATGTTTTAATTCATTACTGTATTCATTAAGCATGAGTTATAGACACCAGACACTTAATAATGACTCTTTGTAGATGGAACCTGTGGTTGTCTTATGCAGCTGATGTTGCCAGACCTTTCAGTGGGACTGTGGAGGGACAGAGCTGGTGATGCTGGAGGATAGGGCAGCATGTACCTTGGCAGGTTTCTCTCTGCCAGTGTAATTATCAGTGCATTCCCAGGGTGAATGTCATTGTCAGTGAGGGAGGTTTGCTCGAGTAGGTAGGGTAGTGGAAATTACCCCTTCCTCCAGTGACAGAAGTGCAGAAACCAAGTTGTTTTGCCAAGTAGGGATCTACTTCTGCTCCTTGAACTGCTTGTTGCAGGATTAAAGAGGGAATGAAGCTTTTTTTATGACTGCCTACATATCTAATATCCCACAGATGTTTTGGAGAAGCAACACCAGAGAAGTAATATTTGTTAGTATCATGGCCCTTCTTTTAGACATATGAAGAAGAATTTGAAATGTACTGCTTACTGTTGTTAGAGAATGACAGTCACCCATATTAACTCATGTGAGAAGCAGTTTATAGAAAACAGTATTGCTTAAATTGATGTCTGTATTCAAATACTGTTCATATCTGTCTCCCAAGTGTTATATGTGTACCGTTGTAATCTTGATATGCTCTGTTTTCACAACTTCTTCCTAATTCTTACCAACATCAACATTCATGTCAACATCCAAAAAAGATTATCTACCTCTCCAGCTTTAATCTGAGAAGTCAATGTATGTTTAGTAACCTCTAATGTTTATTTAGTAAACCATTCTACACTGTATCAGGGGGTCTGTAAGATGTAATGGCACATGTGTGCCATTGCTCTCAGATGGGCTATTTTAAGTTTGCAAAGGAGGATCAGAAGGAAATTGTCTCAATAGAGACAAGAAGGGGTAATAGAAGAATACTCTGGTTCAGAAATGACCTGGCATTCTTAATTAGGTGGAATTCCTTTCAGTGAAATACCTGTGACCTGCTTCTCAGTCAAGTTGCTATCCCTTTGAGTTTTATAGTTTTCTCTAAGAAGTATTTTATATATTCTTTATGCATTGTTTGTAAATTTGCTAAGTGTGAAGGTTTATGGTTTTTTATTCTCATCATCAAAAGTCTCAGATGGCACATACACCTTAAGGAGAGACATAGCAGAATTTAGTTCTTTCATGTTGTTTTCAGCGGGTAGTTTTTTGTCTGGCTTATGCTGCATCAAAGGCCATACTTTGTCATAAAAAAGATAATCTTGTATTCCTCAACCCTCACCTTACAACTTCTCCCCTGGCAAAGGCAAAAGCAATCATGCAGCCACATGACTAGATCAATTAAGCAGCTGATACAGCTGAAAAGTAAGAATAAAAAAAATTAAAACAAAAAAAGAGGATTTAGGTTTTTCACCAGAACACAACCTTTTCGGTATTGGCCCAAAGTAACAGTGAAACTGCATTTTTAGTGTGGAATGTGGCTTCAATACGTCCCTAACAAAAATCTTTTACATGTCACTCTTGGTACAGAGTATTTTAGAACAGGGGTTGTTGAAATACAAAACTTAGAAGATATCACTGACTGTCCTGTGCAGTCAGTTTCCCTAGGAAACTTTCTTGAACAACTCACTGGTAATATTTCATGGTAACATTTACTGTGTTGATTCTGACATGACTCCCTGCAGAATAAAAATCTTTACATAGGTTAATGTTTTGAAAGATTTACAGGAATTCTTTAAAATGCCAAATACCTGTAAATTTTACCAGAATACATATTAGAAGAAAATCAAGGGGGAAAGAAACCACTTAGAATTTCCCATTTTATTTTGTGCAGTTGTTTTCTGTCCAGTTCATGGATTTTGTCATACACACATTATATTATCGTATGAAAGATTTATTGATCTTTATTAGCAAGTCTGTTTGGACTGATTTGAAAGGTAACATTATTAAACCGATCAGAAGTATTATGCCAGACATTCAGAGAAGAACAGTCTGTTTTCTGTAGTATGACTATGTCTAACACCACTTCTTAAAGTTGTTTGTTTTGTAAAGCACTTTCATACTTGGAGAATATTTTTCAAAGTTACACCATCAGTATGGATCCACAGAATTCTTTCTTTGCATTTCCAGCTGCTCTATAATAAATTCCATGTGTGTTTTAGCTATATTTGTATTGATTTTTAAGCTATGCTAGCTTATATCTGTCCCCTGCCTTACTGACCCTAAAGTCAACCAAAGTGGTGGGCATACAGCCAATTTCAGATGGCATTTGGTTAGTTTACTCCCTTTTAAAGTAGTTTAGGAAATGTTACTCAAATATTTTTCTTTTTGTCAAGACTGTTTAACTTTCACAGTTTCACCCCCTTTACTCTGAATTTCCTCCTACTCAGTATTTTTCCAGTTCTAGGGAAAGGGATTAGAAATATACCTAACGTCTACTTATTTTCATTGTAGTTTTCTTTCCAAATTTCTAGGGTTTTTGTCTAGCTATGGGGTATTTCCCTAATCCTGGGTTTGTGTATAATTTTGCTTTGTACTACTTTGCATTTGTCTTTTAAGACATAGTTATATAAACCAAACACATAACCTAAACTCCTAACTTTAAAGGGAATTAGGCTGTGCAAGGAGTGCAAGATCAGGCATTTGGAAAATGGTCCACTGGAATTGCCTTCTTTTGTACAATGAGTATTACTCTGTACAATGAGTATTTGTCTTAAAGAACTTCCATGGCTCTTGGAAACTTATTTCACTTCTTCTTAGGTCATCTATGTTCCATTAGAATTTTTTGGTCTGAAGCCAGCTGATCCTATAGGTTTTACTGAAGTGTGAGTTGGTTTGGTTTTTTTTTTCCCTTCTGTTTGGGTTTGCTGGGGTTTTGGTTTTTTTTCCTTTTACCATTTTCTGAAATGATTCATGCTTTAGTTTCCCAGACCAGTGACCAGAATTGCAGCTCCTTGTTTCAAAAGCCTAGACCTTTACTTATATGTTGTTTTATTGCAGACTGTATGGGATGCTGTCTAGGCAGTATCTGATTAAAGTATGATAAGAATGTATATTTAGTTATTAGACTTATCAGACTTGCTTCATTTTTTTGAGAATCACAACCCCGATCATATATTACACCATATTACTGATAATACCAATCTCCTAGCAGTATTATTTATGGCATGTTTTTTCTCATAGCTTACTGGGAAATTAAAAAATAAATAAAAATACCATATTGCCTTTTACAGTGGGACTGTTTCTTCACCTCATTGTGTGTTATATTCTCTGGAATGTGTACTTGAGTAAAGGAAGCTATACAGTATTTCTTAGAAGAACAAGCCAGGAAATAATGATGCTAGTAAATCAGTCAGACACAGGCACAGTTTTGAAGAGTGAGCTGGTGTGGTTACCTAGCTGACTGTATCCAAAATCCAAAAAAGAACTGCAGTTCTTTAAGGTGGACTGAAGGGGACAAAAGATCCTTAAAACATAAAGCAGAAAGTGCAAGGAAGAGCAAGGAATTGAGGGTAATAATGAGATTCTGACTTCCTTGTGTGCCAGTGAGAAGGCCTGCCAACAATAAGGAGAGTTTGCGTGCAGCAAATAATTCAGAGATCCATGGTCAGCTTTGCTCCTTTAGTCATTGACAAGACTCATTTTGGTGTGGTTTCTGTTTCTGGAGTTGTTTAAACATAGTTTATTTTGTTGTTTGTACCTATTGATATCAGTAGAATGTGAATGTGTAAATAATTAGTCACCAGGATAGCTGTGGTACCATGAATTGAATTTGCTGCTTAAGAATGCTGCTGCAAATTGCACTTGCCTTCACAGTGAGTACTTGTAGAAGTTCATGAAACTTTTGGCATCTCTGGGCTCTGGCCTGTAGTACTCCTTTCAGGGTATATCTTCTCAAAGGAACTTTGACCTTTAAAAGTTGTGGTTGAGATACAACATCCCTGAGCATGAAGTACTCCTTAATCAAACCTCACATCAAAGTCTTTGTCATGTTCTGAAAACAGCTGTTGCGTGTTGTTTAGCTTTGTCAAAGAGAGGTATCTCTCATGGCCTAACACTGTAAAAAGGAAAATATCAAAACACCTTAGCAGCTACATTATCTACTTCATTCTCCTGATTAGACTCCTATGATTTTAAAGCCTAATTACAAATTCAAGTAGGATCTTAAAAACTAATTATACCATGTAAAAGCAAAATGTCATTCATAATAACTCATATAAAACAAACAAACAAAAAAAAACCAAACAAACCACCAAAACTATGATTTTTGGTTTTTTTGCAGAGCATGGTCTTTTTAAGCCATGGAAACTGCATACTTGCAAAGTTGTTGTACCTAATGAAAACCTATACAGATAAATAGAATTTCAGTGCTTTTAAGAAACGCTATGTATCATCTTCTTCATTGACCTTCCAGAATATTTTACTAGAGGATACACAATGATACCTGTTCAACCTTGTTTCTAATGATACATTCAGTTATGTTTTTATTTAATTTTTTACTTTAACAATCAAAAATACTCCTTTAGAGAAGAAACATATGCGGTATACTTCAGAATCTTTCGGATATCTGCAAGCTAATATTTCTACCCTGCAACAGAAGTGTGGACATTTTATTGCATGTTTTAATTGAGTTTAATGAGAAAACCACCTTTTTAAGACAGAATTGCATAGTGAGAGGGGTAGAGTTTTTATTGAAATTCAAGATGAAAAAGCAGAAAACTTTAAATGTATGGCACAATCTTGTTACCATTTGTGGTCATGATAAAAAAAAGAAATGGGAAAAAATGCCCAGCATTCACTGGAAGCTAGATTGCAAAAATTAAGTGATTAATGTGAAGTAATTTAGATTAAGAAGAATACATTTTAGGGAGGCATCAAAATCTGCAGGCTTACGTCACACTTCACAGATTTTGCAAAACTGTTCCAATAATCCTGCTAGAATGAAATGTAGCATTTTAATATTCAGGCTTACTGCAGTATAAACACACTTGTCTTACAGTACTTGCTTGAAATTAAGTTTTATGATTCGATATATCTTTGCAGTTTATTTTCATCTCAGCTGAATAACTGATGTATGCAAAACTTGATGCTTCCCAAATATACTAGTAAGAAGCCCAGGAGAAGATCTGTGGTGCAAATTCTATCAAAAGATTTCTATGGCAGTTGGACATGTAAGACTGGGTCAGAACCAAAGTTAAAACTAATTTGGATGTTTGTTCATCCATTTCCATCCAAATATATCTCAAAAGTTACATGAAAATGAGTTTATAAAGTCAGGTACAAGAAGTTATTTCTTTAGTCTCCTGTGAGTTCCTTTAATCTCTATTCTCTTACCGCAGAGTATCTCATCAAGTTGCCCTGTGGTCATCTTGAGCAAGCATTGGGAATGAAGGCAAGACAAAGTCCTTGCTTTCAGTTCTTCTGCCTTTTATCTGTGACTTAGAACAAGATGTCTAGAAACACCCTGGTAAGCCAGGAACAGTCCAGAAATCTCGCATAGGCCACTCTATGTGTGTGATTCATGGACTTCTGACCCAATGGAAATATATGTCTGAAATGATAATGTCACACTAAACATGTTCAAAGCTGAATTCTTGGTGGCAAGGGGTTTCGCTTGTTTCTTTTTAAATAAAAGAGCTTGTGATCAAGCCAAATATAGACATAGTTTAGTGTGGACAAAAAGTCTTATTTCTGGCACTATTCAGATCATCTGTCAAATAAATTATTTCTCTACAGAAGTGCTCACATGCTATAATATCCTTAAGATGCAATGAACACGCGCCTTAATTAATTTCAACTTCTTAACTTCAGTTTCAAAGGCAACCGATTCCCACAAATGGATATTTTACAAAGAGGTGAGAAGCTGATTGCAGGTTCTTCTGTCAGTGTGCAGTGGACATCTTTCATAAAAAATGATGTTACACTTTCAAGAACACATTTCTGCAACAGACTGAATGCTTTCTCCATGGAAACCATGGAAAATGTCCTGGTGGGTTTTGCACCAACACATTTGGCATAGGGTGAGAGTTGTGCTGGATTAGTGTCTCTTTGGTTGCCATACAGAGAGGAATTGCTGATGCAAGATGTTTTGTTCTGTAAACAGAGTATCGTGCAATGGTGAAAGAGCTCTCTTAAAAAGCATTTTGTTGCAGTGTACAGCGTTGGAGTGGTTCATGTTCCACTAAGTAAGGAGAAATGCTAGTCAACAGCTTCTCTGTATATTTTAGAACAATTTCATTCCTTTTTCTAAGCCAAAATATAGCCATCACCATTATATAAATATAAATCTTACTTGAGAAATCTGGTTCTCTTCCTTCATTTCCTGTAGCATGTTAGCTGCAGCTTATTTCAGACTGTTTTCTCTTAAGCTCCCAGAAAATGTAAACAGGGCATAAAAATCTTGTCTACAAGTCTTCTAAGTATCTGAACTCCCACAAGGAGTACATTACCCATAAAATCAGTTATTGTAAATTACTATTGAAGTTTTTGGGGGGTTGGTTTGGTTTGGATTTTTTTGTGTGTGTGTTTTAATGCCTAGGAAGAAGAAACCTGGTTTCTAAAGGACAAAATTAAGTTTTAAGCATGTTGTGCTTTGACAGCCCCCAGTCTTCATGATTTTGTTATGTCTTCATCTTTTTGTTATACATTGTGGTGGATTTTGCATCCTCAAAGTTCTGTTCAACTTGTGAGCATCCAAAAAACATGACTCTACAGATTAAGAAAATCTCACTGCACCAAGAGAGCTGAAATTATTTTGTATTGTTGAACTAATTTTGCTACAGTACTGCTTTATTCTCTGTTAGCACTGTCTGATCTATTTTTGCCCAACAGACTGAGACAAGTCAAACTATGGAATAAAACTAGGTTTTCCATTTATAGTCAGCTTCAATTTTTCATTTCTTCTTTTCATTCTGCTCCTCCTCACAGCAGTCTGTGCTTATTTACTATTTACCACTTGCAGATACCACTAGTTATCATTTAACAAAGTCATGCATTATCTATTTCTTTGTAAAACCAGACTAGAAACAACTTGCAGTGGTTTCTGCTGCTGTTATGTGTATTTCCTCCATTTTGGTGAAAACATGTTGGCAATTTTTTTCCAGATCTAAATGCAATGGGGCTTGCCAGCTTTGCATATGGAGAACAGTGCTTCCTCTTTCCACGAATTTGTGTCCAGCTCTCTCAGATGTGCATTATCCTTGGCTGCTACTCTAAATATGTCAATGCATGACTTTTGACCACTCATAACTACCTTACATTTCAGAGTTGCTTTCATACAGGTCTCTTCCAGAATAAGTTTTAGTACTTCAGCACTGAAAATCCTGACAGTATTATTTTGATATGAATAGACATGGGTTTCTTATACAATTAATGTTGCTTACATGGATTTATAATCAGAAAAACATGCATTAAGATTAAATGATAATTCAGTTGAAACTATAAACTGATGTGTAGTAATTACTGTTGGACAGTTTTGCTAGTGAACAAGCTGGCTAGTGTACAATTGGGCCTGTTTTATCAGTTAAGTCAATGCCGAGTCTCATACTTTGGCAGGGAATTTTTTGAAGATCTGTATTAAAATGTATTATTATCGGTGTGTGTATCTATACATTCAGAATATGTTAAGATGTTTAGTCTGAGAAATATGATTGTTATTGAATGTTTTACACTCTCACTAAATATTTTAATGCTTATGCTACAATGCCAGTAGTTTCTTGTACTAGGCTGAACATTAACACAGAGAATTAGTTTCAAATTACTGATAAAATACTGTGTGTTTTTTCCATTGTTTTCATAATTGCTTTAATAATAGTAAAGATTTTTTAATTTTTCAATTCAGTTTTTCTGAGCAGCAGGTTGAAACAGTTGTTGCCAGTACTCTAACCTTGGTAAGTGGTTGAGCACTGGTGCCAAATACTTTTATATTCAGAGGATAAAACTACTCAGGTCTGTTGGGTTAATGATGTGGTCTTTTATGGCACATTTCTGTTCCACTGCTCATGCAGAACCTTCTAGTTTTTAACTACATGAAACTGCCATAACATGAAAGTGGGGCTGGACAGCATGAGGACACCCTCTGGCAGAAGCAAAGGAGAGACAGGATGCGGTGTGGTTCCCGAGGGCAGTGCTTCAAACCTGTGAGACAGAGATTGCTGTGGCTCAGTATAGTTGCGACTGTAAATTTACAGATGTGTGAGATGTGGAGTAGCTGGAGTGAGGGGGCTCACAGGGGGAGGTGAAGGAAGCACAAACTAGCAGGTACTGAAGTGAGAAGATGGCATAGGGAGTAGATATGCTTTACTTGCATGGAAATATACTTGCAAATGAAAGATTGCCACTGGGGTCAGTGGCAGCAATTTAGCTATCTGGAGTATTTAGAGAGACAAAACCTGTACTCTGAAACCTGTTTGACCAGACAGAGAGAGTACTGGAACTTTGATTCCAAGTCAGTTGAGTAGTAACTTCCAGACCTTTGGGAGGTCACCCTTTCTGCAAGGGTAGAAACCTAAGCTTATGCATTTATCTTAGATATTTAGATAGCTTTCTTGAGAGCATTTCCAGTTTCTGTTGCAGCAGAGACATTCTGACACTTGCAGAAGAGCAAATGTAGAACAGTGCGTCAAATGTTGAAGGATATGTCCTCCTACCCTGAACATGTCTCTTGTGGTGTCATTTGTTCCATTCAGATGAACTGATGTCAGATCACAGGGCCTGGACAGTAAATTGCTTGCAGAATCAGCAGTGAGTTATTTGTCAGTAGCCTGAACACCTGCTGAAGATGATGGAGTTGTTCTGAAATAAACTGGTACTTCTGCAGCCTTTAGCAGTAGAAAGGAAGAGCTTCATAGGAGATCACATTGTGTTTTAAATTACTATTTGACAATGCTATATCTTTGTGACCTTAGTTTAATTTATTCTTAATGTACTTCTGTATTTTGGATTTTTATTTTAGCATATTTTTTGTCCTTAAGGAATGTTTTATTTATATTAATCTTAAAACAGACAACTTGAAACCTGATCTTTCTGGGCATAAATTCTTCTAAATTGTTCCTGTGTGTTTCTTATTTTGCTGAAAATGTTTGGTTTGTTTGGTTTTCTTCTGAGGTGAATGCTAGTGTGCTAATTTAAGTATGTAGTGTAATTATGATGATGTCAATATATTTATTTTTCTGTTATTTTATTAAGCTGTTTCCTTATGTCTTTCTAGTTTGAGAGTTTCTCACAAGTAAACAAACTTGTTCAGGCCTCTGTTGAGGGCAAGAATGTGGTATAAAAATACCAGAGTCAGTTTTCTGTTGATCTGAAAGTACAACTGACTTGGGTGCAGCTGGAGTCCTATAGGAAGGTGGTTATAAATGCACCTTTGTATTCTCTGTAATTATTTTTTTTCATGCACTTGGGCCCAGGAGCAGTCACCATTGCCCTGTACATCAGTGACTTGAAGCAGTGCTCTCTGTTCCAGTTGACTACTTGTTTTCTGCTTCAGCCAACATCCATGAGAGCTTGCAACAATGGAAGGAGTTTTAGCATTATTTAAGGACTTGTTGTCATAACTTAATACTAAGGAACCATATTGAGAAATACAGAAAGGCTGCGAGATTTCCAGACAGAATTAGAAATTTTGAAATTTAACTGTACCATCATCTTTTTTTCCAAATGTTGTTTCTTGTCACACTGAATGAAAGGACTGTCTTGAAACACTTTTATTAGTTTTAAATCACTACTTGGTTAAGGGTATTCCTTTTAAGGAGTAACAACTCAATAAGCTTCTTAGTCGGATAACTAGATCTCTGGATCAACTTTTGTTTCAGCTGTCAGTGTGGACATATTCAGTATACATTCTGTAGAACTGCTGTCATTTTCTCATTCAAATTTAAAGAAAGAAATCACAACACTGCTTTTTGGTTGTGGGTTTATTATGGTTTTTTATTTAAGCGTTCTTCCTTGCTTGTTTTGGTACAGTTTGACTGTCAATTCTTTGTCAAGTACCTGAAGTGCTACTTTAATGCTACTAAAGTGCTACTAAAACTAAGTATCAAGCAACAGTAGGGAGTGTTCCCCTAGCAAATTTCACTGTCTTCCTTCAGCTTAGCTGCTCTTTGTAAACGCTACTTCTGAAAGTTTTGGGATATTTTGAGAGTAAAACTAGTCTCATTTTCTTTCTTCACGTAGCGTAACAGAATAGTAACTTCTGAAAAAGTATGTAGTATTGTTGAGGGATTCCTTTTCTCTGCAGAAAGCACCAGTGAAATCCCCACAGGACACGCTGTAACCTGTTCTAAAGAACAATGGAAAACATGACAGGAATCTGTGAGTTTTTACACTGGAGCTTCATAGCTTCACTTTCCTTTGTCTTGTTGCCAGTGGTTCGCAGACGCAGCCGGGGCGGCTCGGGGAGCGCTGCTGCTGGGGAAGGCGCGGCGGCCGTGCGCGGGGAGCGAGGCTGCTGCTGCAGGGCTGAGCGGAGCGAGCCGCAGTGCCGGAGCTCCCGGCCGGCCCGGGAAGCTGCTCCTTACATGGGCATGGCCGCGGCCGCGCCGCTCG